>NW_012292232.1:0-1808 GCF_000151885.1 Dipodomys ordii | reverse complement strand
ATTGTCCCGCTGTGTCCCGCTGTGTCCCCCGATTTGTCCTGCTGTGTCCCCGCAGTGTCCCGCTGTGTCCCACTGTTTCACACTGTGTCCCGTGGTGTCCCCGCTGTGTCCCGCTGTGTCCCGCTGTTTCCCCCGCTGTGTCCCCCGCTATGTCCTGCTCTGTCCCCCACTGTGTCCCGCTCTGTCCTTGCTGTGTCCCCCGCTGTGTCCCCCACTGACTCCCCGCTGGTTCACCGCTGTGTCCCGCTGTATCCTCGCTGTGTCCCCTGCTGTCTCTGTCTCTGTCCCCCACTGTGTCTCACGCTTTGTCCCTGCTGTGTCCCACTGTGTCCCGCTGAGTCCGGCTGTGCCCCCACTGTGTCCCGTTGTGTCCACAGCTATGTACCACGCCTTGTAACGCTGTGTCCCCGCTGTATCGACTCTGTGTCCCGCTGTGTCCCGCTGTGTCCTCGATCTGTTCCCCGCTGGGTCCCGCTGGGTCCCCCGCTGTGTCCTCGCTGTGTCCCCTGCTGTGTCCCGCTGTGTCCTCTCTGGGTCCACCACTGTGTCCCGCTGTGTCCCCCGCTGTGTCGCGCTGTGTCCGGCTGTGTCCCGCTCTGTCCCCGCTGTGTCCCTCTGTGTCCCCACTGTGTGCCTGCTGTATCCCGCTGTGTCTCCTGCTTTGTCCCACTGTGTCCCATTGTGTCCCTGCTGTGTCCCGCTGTGTCCCGCTGTGTCCCCGCTGTGTGCCCGCTGTGTCCCACTGTGTACCCCGCTGTGTCCAGCTGTGTCACCGCTGTGTCTCGCTGTGGCCACTCTCTGTCTCTACTGTCCCCCGCTGTGTGCCCCGCTTTGTCCCGCTGTGTCCCGCTGTGTCCCCCGCTTTGTCCTGCTGTGTCCCGCAGTGTCGCCGCTGTTTCCCGCTGTGTAACACTGTGTCCCATGGTGTCCCAGTTTGTCCCACAATGTGTCCCCCGCTGAGTACCCTCTGTGTCGCCGCTGTGTCCCACTGTGTCCTCGCTGTGTCCCCCGCTGTGTCCCGCTGTGTCTTCCCTGTGTCCCCCGCTGTGTCCCGCTGTGTCCTCGCTGTGTTCCCCGCTGTGTCCAGCTGTTTCCCCCACTGTGTCCCCCACTGTGTCCTCGCTGTGTCCCCCGCTGTGTCCCGCTGTGTCCCACTGTGTCCTCGCTATGTCCCCCTCTGTGTCCCGCTGTGTCCCCCGCCATGTCCCGCTGTGTCCCCCTGTGTCCCGCTGCGTCCCCCCTGTGTCCCGCTGTGTCCCGCTTTGTCCCCCACTGTGTCCCACAGTGACCACGTTGTGTCCCGCTGTGTCCCACTGTGTCCCGTGGTGTCCCGCATTTTCCCCCGCTGTGTCCCCGGCTGAGTCTCGCTGTGTCCCCACTGTGTCCTCTCTGTGTCCCCCGCTGTGTCCTGCTCTGTTCCCCACTGTGTCTCCCGTTTTGTCCCTGCTGTGCCCAGCTGTGTCCCGCTGTGTCCCGCTGTGTCCCCCACTGTGTCCCGTTGTGTCAACAGCTGTGTTCCCCGCTGTGTCCCGCTGTGTACCCACTGTATCGATGCTGTGTCCCGCTGGGTCCTGCTGTGTCTCTCTCTGTGTTCCCCACTGTGTCCTGCTGTGTCCCCCGCTGTGTCCCTCGCTGTGTCCCCCGCTGTGTCCCGCTGTGTCCGGCTGTGTCCCCTGCTGTGTCCTTGCTGAGTTCCCGCTGGGTCCCTCTCTGTCCCGCAGTGTCCCCTGCTGAGTCCCGTTGTGTCACCGCTGGGTCCCTCTGTGTCCCCGCTTCTATCGATGCTGTGTCCCGCTGGGTCCCGCTGT
>NW_012292231.1:0-1873 GCF_000151885.1 Dipodomys ordii | reverse complement strand
CGGGGGATACAGAGAGGACACAGCGGGACACAGTGGGGAACACAACGGGACACAGCAGGACACAGCAGGACACAGCGGGGACACAGCGGGACACAGCGGGACACAGCGGGACACAGCGGGGAACACAGCGGGGGAAAGCGGTGACACACTGGGGGACAATGGGGACACAACGGGAAACAGCGGGGGACACAGCGGGGGACACAGAGGGACACAGAGGGGGACAAGAGAGGACAGAGCGGGACAAGAGTGGGACACAGCGAGGACACAGTGGGACACAGCGGGACACAGCAAGGGACACAGCGGGACACTGCGGGGGACACAGCGGGGACACAGCGGGACACAGCGGAGACACAGCGGGATACACAGTGGGCCACAGTGGAGACACAGCGGAGACACAGCGGGACACAGCAGGACACAGCGGGACACAGCGGGAAACCGCGGGGGACACAGCGGGACACAGCGGTGGACACAGAGGGACACAGTGGCGACAGAGCGGGGGACACTGCGGGACACGGAGGGACACAGCGGAGGACACAGCGAGACACAGCGCGACACAGCGGGGACACAGTGGGACACAGCAGGGGACACAGCGGGACACATCGGGGGACACTGCGCGGACACAGTGGGGATACAGCGGGGACACAGTTGGATACAGAGGGACACAGCGGGGACACAGCGGGGACACAGCCGGACACACCAGGTACACAGTGGGACACAGCGGGACACAGCGGGTACAGAGCGAGACACAGCAGTTCACAGAGGGACACAGCGGACGACACAGTGAGGACACCGCGGGACACAGCTGGGGATACAGCGGGACACAGCAGGACACAGTGGGGAAACAGCGGGACTCAGCAGAGGACACAGCGTGGGACAAATCCAGAAACCACGGGACACAGGAGGACACAGTGGGACACAGCAAGACACACCGGAGACACAGCTGGACACAGCGGGGTACACAGCAGGACACACCGGGACACAGCGGGACACAGCAGGACACAGCGGGACACAGCGGGGGACACAGCGGGACACAGCGGGGGACACTTCGGGACACAACGGGGGTTACAGCGAAGACACAGGAAGACACAGACTGACACAGCGGGGACACAGCGGGGACACAGCAGGCGACACAGCGGGGACACAACGAGGACACAACGGGACACAGCGGGACACAGCGGGACACCGCGGAGACACAGCGGGACACAGCAGGACACAGCGGGACACAGCAGGACACCGCGGGGGACACAGCGGGCCACAGCGGGCCACAGCGGGAACACAACGGGGACACAGCGTGGGACACAGCTTGACACAGCCGGACACATCGGGACACAGCGGGATACACAGCAGGACACAGCGGGGGACACAGTGGGGCCACAGCGGGGACATAGTTGGACACTGCATGGACACAGCAGGTGACACAGCGGGACAGAGCGGGACATAGCAAGATACAGCGTTGACACAACAGGGACACAGCATGGGACACAGCGGGACACAGCGGGGAAACAGCAGGGGACACAGCGGGACACAGCGGAACACAGCAGGGGACACAGCAGGGGACAGCGGGGACACACCAGGCGATAACAGGAACACAGTGGGACAAAGCGGGGGACAGCGTGGACACAGCAGGACATAGCAAGCACAGGGGGACACAGTAGGGACACAGCTGGACACATGGGGACAAAGCGGGACAGAGCGGGGGACACAGGGGGGACAGCGGGGACACACCGGGGGACAACGGGGACACAGCCGGACACATCGGGATACAGCGGGATACACAGCTGATACAGCCGGGGACACAGTGGGGGACAAAGCGGGGACATAGTTGGACACTGCATGGACACAGCGGGGACACAGCGATGACACAGCGGGACAC
>NW_012292230.1:0-2555 GCF_000151885.1 Dipodomys ordii | reverse complement strand
TGACACAGCGGGGACACAGCGGGACAGAGTGGGAAAACAGCATGGACAGATCGGGACACAGCGGGACACAGTGGGAAACAGCTGGGGACACAGTGGGACACAGCAGGGGACACAAAGGGACTCAGCGGCACACAGCGGGGGACACAGCAGGGGACATTTCGGGACACAGTGGGGGACACAGCCTGGACACAACGGGGACACAGCGGGACAAAGCGGGGACACAGCAGAGACACAGCATTGGTCACAGAGGGACACAGGGGGGGACAGAGCGGGACATAGCATTGGTCACAGTGGGACACAGCGGGGGACAGAGCGGGACACAGCATTGGTCACAGTGGGACACAGCGGGGAAGAGAGCAGGACACAGCGGGGGACACAGCGGGACACAGCGGGGGACACAGCGGGACACAGCATGGTAAAAAGCGGGACACAGCGGGGTACACAGCGGGGGACACAACGGGACACAGCGGGGGACACAGAGGGAAACAGAGGGACACAGCGAGGACAATGCGGGAGACACAGCGGGGGACAGAGCGGGCCACAGCGTGGGACACAGGGAAGACACAGCGGGGGACACAGAGGGAAACAGAGGGACACAGCGAGGACAATGCGGGAGACACAGCGGGGACAGAGCGGGACATAGCGTGACACAGCAGGACACAGCGGGGGACACAGCGGGACACAGCAGGGGACACATCTGGACACAGCTGGGACACAGGGGGGACACAGCGGGAGACAGCGGGACACAGCGGGGACTAGCGGGGGATACAGCGGAGGACAGAGCGGGGGGCACAGCGGGACACAGCGGGACACAGCATCGATACAGCGACGACACAGTGGGACACAGCGGGGGACACAGCGGGATACATCGGGGGACAAAGCTAGGACACAGGGGTACACAGCGGGGGACACAGCGGGACACAGCAGGAAACACAGCGAGCACACAGCGAGGACACAGTGGGACCCAGCGGTAAACAGATTCGATACAGCGGGGTACACAGCAGGACACAGCGGGGTACACAGCTGGGGACACAACGGGACACAGTGGGGGACAAGGCGGGACACAGCGGGGACAAAGCGTGAGACACAGGGGGGACAGAGCGGGAGACAGCGGGACACAGCGGGGGACACAGGGGGACACAGCGGGACTCAGCGGGGGACACAGCGGGACACATCGGGACACACCGGGACACAGCAGGCACAAAGCAGGGACACAGCTGGGAACACAGCGGGACACAGCGGGACACAGCGGGGGACACAGCGGGACACAGCAGGGGACAGAGAGGGGGACACATCGGGACACAGAGGGGAACACAGCGAGGACACAGTGGGACCCAGCGGGACACAGCGTCGATACAGCGGGGACACAGCGGGACACAGTGGGGACAATGGGGGGTAAACAGCGGGGGACAGAGCAGGACAAAGCCGGGGACACAGAGAGGACACAGTGGGACACAGCGGGGACACAGCGGGACTCAGCGGGGGACACAGCGGGGGACAAAGGGGGACACCACGGGACACAGCATGACACAGCGGGACACAGCTGGGACACTGAGGGGATACAGCGGGACACAGCATTGGACAAGGTGGGACACAGCGGAAGACAGCGGGGGTACAGCGGGACACAGTGGGGGACAGTTCAGGGGACATAGCGGAACACAGCAGTGACACAGCTGGACACAGTGCAACACAGCGGGATACAGCGGGAACACAGCTGGACACAGCGGGACACAGCAGGGGACACAGCGTGACACAGCGGGGGACACAGCGGGACACAGAGTGGGACACAGCAGGACACAGCGGGGGATACAGCGGGACACAGCAAGACACAGCGCGGTCACAGCAGTGGACAGAGCGTGACACAGCAGGGGACACAGCGGGACACACCGGGGGACACAGCGGGATACAGCGGGGGACACAGCAGGGAACACATCGGGACACAGTGGGGGACACAGCGGGACACAGCAGGGACACAGCCTAGACACAGCGGGGACACAGCGGGACAAAGCAGGGACACAGCAGGGACACAGCATTGGTCACAGCGGGACACAGCGGGGGACAGAGCGGGACACAGCATTGGTCACTGGGGGACACAGCGGGGGACAGAGCGGGACAGAGTATTGGTCACAGTGAGACACAGCGGGGAACAGAGCGGGACACAGCGGGAAACACAGCAGGGGACAGCGGGACACAGCGGGGGACAGAGCGGGACACAGTGGGTGACACAGTGGGACACAGCGAGGGACACAGCAGGACACAGCGTGGTACAAAGCGGGACACAGCGGGGTACACAACGGGGGACACAACTGGACTAAGCGGGGGACACAGAGGGAAACAGAAGGACACAGCGAGGACAACGCGGGGGACACAGCGGGGGACAGAGCGGGCCACAGCGTGAGACACAGGGAAGACACAGCGGGACACAGCGGGGACACAGTGGTGACACTGCAGGGACACAGCGGGACACAGCGGGGGACACAGCAGGACACAGCGGGGGACACAGCGAGGACACAGCGCGACACAGCGCGACACAGCGGGGGAAAAAGCGGTAGACA
>NW_012292229.1:0-3505 GCF_000151885.1 Dipodomys ordii | reverse complement strand
GGGACACAGCGGGGACACAGCGGGGGACACAGCAGGACACAGCTTGGAACTCAGCGGGGGACACAGCGGGGACACAGCAGGACAAAGCGGGGGACATTGGTGACACAGCGGGGGCCAAGGGGGACACAGCGGGACAAAGCGTGGGACATTGGCGACACAGCGGGACACAGCGGGACACAGCGGGGACAAAGCTGGACACTACGGGGTACACAGCGGGACACTGTGGGGACACAGCGAGGACACAGCGAGACACAGTGGGACACAGCGGGACACAGCAGGACACAGCGGGACACAGCTGGCCCAGCTGGACACAGCGGGGACACAGCTGGACAAAGCGGGTACACAGCGGGACACAGCGGGGACACAGCGAGGACACAACAGGACACAGCGGGACACAGTGGGACAAAGCAGGACACAGCGGGACACAGTGGGGGACACAGCGAGAAACAGAGCGGGACATAGTGGAGGAAACAGTGGGACACAGCGGGGAAAACAGCGTAACACAGCGTGACACAGCAGGATAAAATGGGGACACAGTGGAACACAGCGGGGACAGAGCGAGGACAATGCGGTACACAGCAGGACACAGCAGGGATTCAATGGGACACAACGGGACACAGCGGGGTACACAGCGGGACACAGCGGGGACACAGCGGGGACACAGCGGGACACAGCGGGACACAGAGGGGACACAGCGGGGAAAAAGCGGGTGAAACAGCATGTCACAGCAGGACACAGCAGGGGACACAGCAGGACACAGTGGGGGAAACAGCGGGACACATCTGGAGACACAGCCGGGGACACAGCGGGGGACACAGCGGGACACAGCGAGGACACAGCGAGGACACAGCCGGGACACAGCGGGGGACACAGCGGGGGTCACAGCGGGACACAGCGGGGACACAGAGGGACACAGCGGGGACACATCGGGACACAGCAGGGACACAGCGGGACATAGTGGGGCACACAGCCGGACACAGCGGGGGACACAGCAAAGACACAGCGGGACACTGCGGGAGACACAGCGAGGACACAACAGGACACAGCGGAACACAGTGGGACACCGCGGGACACAGCGGGACACAGCAGGAGACACAGCAAGACACAGCGGTGGACACAGTTGGACACATCGGGGTACGCAGTGGGGACACAGCTGGACACAGCAGGGTACACAGCGGGACACAGCGGGACACAGCGAGGACACATCGGGACACTGCGGGAGACACAGCGAGGACACAGCGGGGCACAGCGGAACACAGTGGGATACAGCAGGGCACAGCAGGGGACATAGCAGGACACAGCGGGACAAGTCGGGGGACAAACAGGGGGACACAGCCCGACACAGCTGGGACACAGCAGGACATATCGGGACACAGCGGGACAAAGCGGGACACAGCGGAGGACACAGCTTGACACAGCACGGGACACAGAGGAGGAAAAAGTGGGACAGAGCAGGGGACAAAGCGAGGAAACAGCGGCACACAGCATGACACAGCGCGGACACTGCGTGGACACAGCTGGGACACAGTTGGGGACACAGCGGGTAACAGCGCGGGACATAGTTGAGGAAACAGCGGGACACAGCGTTGAACACAGCGTGACACAGCGTGACACAGCGGGGATACAATGGGACACAAAGGGACACAGCGGGTTACACAGCGGGACACAGCAGGGACACAGCGGAGACACAGCGGGACACAGCGGGACACAGCGGGACACAGCGGGGACACAGCAGTGGACACAGCGGGACACAGCAGGGGACACAGCGGGACACATCGGGGGACACAGCGGGGGACACAGCGTGACTCAGCGGGGACACAGCGGGGGACACAACGTAACACAGAGGGGACACAGCAGGACACAGTGGCGGACACAGCGGGACACAGCGCGACAAGTCGGGGGACACAGCAGAACATAGCGGGGGACACAGCGGGACACAGCAGGACACAGCATGGGACACAGCTTGACCCAGCACGGGACACAGCGGAGGACACAGAGGGACACAGCGGGGGACACAGCAAGGACACAGCGGGACACAGCCTGACACAGCGGGGACACAGCAGGGGACACACCTGGGACACAGTGGGGACACACGGAGGACACAACGGGACACAGAGGGACACAGCGGGACAAAGCGGGCGACAAAGTGGGACACAGCGGGACACAGAGGGACACAGCGGGGATTCAGCGGGTAACACAGTGGGAGAGAAAGCGGGACACCAAGGGACACCAAGGGACACCAAGGGACAAAGCGGGTCACAGCGGGGATACAGCAGAGGACACAGCATGCCACAGCGGGGACACAGCGGGGGACACAGCCGGACACAGTGGGGGACACAGAGGGACATTGCGGGGGACACAGCGAGGGACACAGTGGGACACAGCGGGACACAGCGAGGACACAGCGGGGACACAGCGAGGACACAGCGGGACACAGCGGGAAACAGCGGGACACAGCGCGGGACACAGTGAGGACACAGCCGGACACAGCCTGATACAGTGGGGACACAGCGGGGGACACAGCAGGATACAGCGGCGTACACATTGGGGACAAAGCTGGACACAGCAGGATACACAGCGGGACACAGCGGAGACACAGCGAGGACACAGCGGGACATAGGGGGAAACACAGAGGGGACTCAGCGGGGTACAGAGCGGGGGACAAAGCGGGACACCACGGGACACAGTGGGACACAGCGGGGACACAGCGGGGATACAGCGGGGACACAGCAGGACACAGCGGGACACAGCGTGGACACAGCGGGACACAATGGGGGACACAACTGGACACAGTGGGGTACACAGAGGGACACAGCGGGGACACAGCAGGACACAGCGGGACACAAAGGGGGACACAGCAGTACACAGTGTGGGACACAGTGAGGACACAACGGGACAGAGAGGGGGATACAGCTAGGACTCAGTGGGACACAGCAGGGGACACAGTGAGGAAACAGCGGGACACAGCGGGGGACCCAGAGGGACACAGCGGAGAACACAGAGGGACACAGCGGGACACAGCAGGGGACACAGTGAGGAAACAGCGGGACACAGCGGGGGACCCAGAGGGACACAGCGGATAACACAGAGGGGACACAGCGGGACACAGCTTGAAACAGCGGGGGACACAGCAGGGACAGCGGGGACACACCAGGGGACAACGGGAACACAGCGGGGACACAAAGGGGGACACAGCGAGGACACAAAGGGGTCACAGCGGGGACACAGCGGGACACAGCAGGGGACACAGCGGGGGACACAGCCGGACACAGCGGGGATACAGCGTGGGCCTCAGTGGGGGACACTGCGGGACACAGAGAGGGAAACAGGGGGGACACAGCGGTACACAGCAAGGGACAGCGGGGACACAGCGGGGGACAAGGGGGACACAGTCGGACACAGCGGAGGACACAACGGAGGACACAGCGGTACACAGCAGGTGACACAGCGAGGACACAGCAAGACACAAAAGGAGACAACGGGGGACATAGCGGGGAACACAGTG
>NW_012292228.1:0-4232 GCF_000151885.1 Dipodomys ordii | reverse complement strand
TCTTTCCCCAGCTGTGTCCTGCTGTGTCCCGCTGTATCCCGCCGTGTGCCTGCTGTCCCCCGCTGTGTCCCCGCTGTGTCTCGCTGTGACCCGCTGTGTCCTCGCTGTCTGCCGCTGTGTCCACGCTGTGTCCCGCTGTGTCCCACTGTGTCCCCCGCTGTGTCCCCGCTGTGTCACCGCTTTGTCCTCCTGTGACCCGCTGTGGCCTCGCTATGACCCCCGCTGTGTCCCGCTGTGTCCCCTGCTGTGTCCCGCTGTGTCTCCCGCTTTGTCCCCTTCTGTGTCCTGCTCTGTCCCCCGCTGTGTCCTGTTGTGTCTACCGCTGTGTCCAGCTGTGTACCCCTGTGTCCCGGCTGTGTCCCCGCTGTGTCCCCCGCTGTGTCCCGCTGTTTCCTGGCTGTGTCCCGCTGTGTCCCGCTGTGTGTCCCTGCTGTGTCCCGCTGTGTCCACCTCTATGTTCCCTGCTGTGTCCCGCAGTGTCCCCCGCTGAGTCCCACTGTGTCCCGCTGTGTGTCCCTGCTGTCCCTGTCTTTGTCCCCGCTGTGTCCCGCTGTGTCCCGCTGTGTACTCGCTGTGTCCCCCGCTGTGTCTCCCTGCTATCCCCCGCTTTGTCACCGCTGTGTCCCCGCTGTGTCCCTCTGTGTCCCACTGTGCCCCACTGTCCCCCGCTTTGTCCATGCTGTGTCCCGCTGTGTCCTTGCTGTGTCCCCCGTTCTGTCCCCGCTATGTCGCACTGTGTCCTGCTGTGTCCCGCTTTGTCCCTGCTGTGTCCCCCGCTGTGTCCCGCTGTGTCCACCTCTATGTTCCCTGCTGTGTCCCGCAGTGTCCCTCGCTGAGTCCCACTGTGTCCCGCTGTGTCTCCGGTGTGTCGCGCTGTGTCCCGTTGTGTCCCTCTGTGTCCCCTGCTCTATCCCGCTGTATCCTCGCTGTGTCCCCCGTTGTGTCCTGCTGTGGCTGCGCTGTGTCTCCCGATGTGTCCCCCGCTGAGCCCCACTGTGTCCCGCTGGGTCCCACTGAGTCCCCGCTGTGTCCCGCTGTGTCCCCCACTGTGTCCTTGCTGTGTCCCCGCTGTGTCCCCGCTGTGACCTCCGCTGTGTCCCCGCTGTGTCCCACTCTGTCCCCACTGTGTCCCGCTGTGTCCCCCGCCCTGTCCTTGCTGTGTCCCCGCTGTGTCCCTCTGTGTACCGCTGTGTCCCCGCTGTGTCCCGCAGTGTCCCTCTATGTCCTCGCTGTGTCCCCCGTTGTGTCCCCCGCTGAGTCCCACTGTGTCCTGCTGTGTCCCGCTGTGTCCCTCTGAGTCCCCGCTCACCCCGCTGTCTCCCGATCTGTCCCCAGTTATGTCCCGCTGTGTCCGTGCTGTGTCCCCCGCTGTGTCCCCGCTGTGTCCGGCTATGTCCCCGCTGTGTCCCCCGCTGTATCCCGCTGTGTCCTTGCTGTGTCCCATGTTGTGTCCCGCTGTGTCCGCGCATGTCCCCAGCTGCGTTCCCGCTGTGTCCCGCTGTGTCCCCGCTGTGTCCCCGATGTGTCCCCGCTGTGTCCTGCTGTGTCCCCGCTGTGTCCCGCTGTGTCCCCGCTGTGTCCCGCTGTGTCTCCCTCTTTGTCCCCCTCTGTGTCCCGCTCTGTGCCCGCTGTGTCCCCCGCTGTGTCCCCGCTGTGTCCTCGCTTTGTCCTCCTGTGTCCCGCCGTGTCCTCGCTATGACCCCCGCTGTGTCCCATTGTGTCCCCGCTGTGTCCCGCTTTGTCCCCTCTGTGTCCCACTGTGTCCCTCTTTGTCCTCGCTCTCCCCCGCTGTGTCCCGCTGTTTCCTTGCTGTGTCCCGCTGTGTCCCGCTGTGTGTCCCTGTTTCCCCGCTGTGTCCCCGCCGTGTCCCCCGCTGTGTCCTGCTGTGTCCCCGCTGTGTCCCGCTGTGTCCCGCTGTGTCCCCTGCTGTGTCCCACTGTGTCCCCGGCTGTGTCCCCACTGTGTCTCTGCTTTGTCCTCCTGTGACGCACTGTGTCCTCGCTATGACCCCTGCTGTGTCCCGCTGTGTCCCGCTGGTCCCCCGCTGTGTCCAGCTGTGTCCCGTTGTGTCCCGCTGTGTCTGCCTCTATGTCCCCTGCTGTGTCCCACTGTGTCCCCCGCTGAGTCCCATTGTGTTCCGCTTTGTCCCCGCTGTGTCCTGCTGTGTCCCGTGGTGACTCGCTTTGTCCCCCGCTTTGTTCTTTGCTGTGTCCCCGCTGTGTCCCGCTCTGTTCCCACTTTGTCCCGCAGTTTCCCGCTGTGTCCCCCGCTGTGTCCCGCTGTCTCTCCTGCTGTGTCCAGCTGTGTCCCGCTGTGTCCCGCTGCGTCCCTCTATGTCCTCGCTGTGTCCCCCGCTGTGTCCCTTTGTGTCCCGCTTTGTCCGCCTCTATGTCCCCCGCTGTGTCCCGCTGTGTCCCCCGCTGAGTCCCACTGTGTCCTGCTGTGTCCCGCTGTGTCCCTCTGTGTCCTCACTGTGTCCCGCTGTGTGCCGCTGTGTCCCCCGCAGTGTACTTGCTGTGTCCCCTCTGTATCCCCGCTGAGTCTCACTGTGTCCCGCTGTGTCCCTCTGTGTCCCCGCTCACCCCGCTATCTCCCGCTGTGTCCACACTGTGTCGACGCTGTGTCCCGCTCTGTTCTCATTTTGTCCCCGCTTTGTCCCGCTTTGTCCCTCTGTGTCCCACTGTGTCCCTCTGTGTCCCCGCTCACCCCGTTGTCTCCCGCTCTGTCCCCAGTTGTGTCCCGCTGTGTCCGGGCTGTGTCCCCCGCTGTGTCCCCGCTGTGTCCTGCTGTGTCCCTGCTGTGTCCCGCTCTGTCCCCCGCTGTATCCCGCTGTGTCCTTGTTGTGTCCCATGTTGTGTCCCGCTGTGTCCGCGCATGTCCTCCGCTGTGTCCCCGCTGTGTCCCGCTGTGTCCCCGCTGTGTCCCGCTGTGTCCCCGCTGTGTCCCCGATGTCTCCCCGCTGTGTCCTGCTGTGTCCCCGCTGTGTCCCGCTGTGTCCCCGCTGTGTCCCCGATGTGTCCCGCTCTGTCCCGCTATGTCTGCCTCTTTGTCCCCCACTGTGTCCCCCACTGTGTCCCGCTGTGTCCCGCTGTTTCCCGCTGTGTTTCCCGTTGTGTCCCCTGCTGTGTCCTCCGCTGAGTCCCACTATGTCCCGCTGTGTCCCGCTGTGTCCCCGCTGTGTCCCCGCTGTGTCCCACTGTGTCCCGCTGTGTCCCGCTGTGTCCCAGCTTTGTTACCGCTGTGTCTGGCTGTGTCCCGCTGTGTCCCCCGCTGTGTCCCAGCTTTGTCCTCGCTTTGTCCTCCTTTGTCCCGCCGTGTCCTCGCTATGACCCCCGCTGTGTCCCATTGTGTCCCCGCTGTGTCCCGCTTTGTCCCCTCTGTGTCCCGCTGTGTCCCTCTTTGTCCTCGCTCTCTCCTGCTGTGTCCCGCTCTGTCCCCCGCTGTGTCCCCCGCTGTGTCCCCGCTCTGTCCCACTGTGTCCCGCTGTGTCCCTCTGTGTCCCGCTGTGTCCCCCGCTCTGTCCTTGCTGTGTCCCCACTGTGTCCCCGATGTTCCCCGCTCTGTCCCACTGTGTCCCCTGGAGTCTCGCTTTGTCCCCCGCTTTGTCTTTCGCTGTGTCCCCGCTGTGTCCCGCTCTGTCCCCACTGTGTCTTTCAGTGTCCCGCTGTGTCCCCCGCTGGGTCCCGCTGTGTCTCCCTCTTTGTCCCCGCTGTGTCCTGCTCTGTCACCCGCTGTGTCCCCGCTGTTTCATCGCTGTGTGCCGTTGTGCACCGCTGTGTCCCCGCTGTGTCCCCGATGTGTCCCCCGCTGTGTCCCTCTGTGTCACCGCTGTGTCCCACTGTGTCCACGCTGTGTCCCCCGCTGTGTCCCCGCTGTGTCCCGCTGTGTCCCGCTGTGTCCCGCTGTGTCCCGCTGTGTCCCCTGCTGTGTCCCACTGTGTCCCCAGCTGTGTCCCCCCTGTGTCTCTGCTTTGTCCTACTGTGACCCGCTGTGTCCTCCCTATGACCACCGCTGTGTCCCGCTGTGTCCCCGCTGTGTCCCCCGCTGTGTCCTGCTGTGTCCCAGCTTTGTTACCGCTGTGTCTGGCTGTGTCCCGCTCTGACCCCCACTGCGTCCCAGCTGTGTCCCCGCTGTGTCCCGCTGTGTCCCTGCTGAGTCCCGCTGTGTCCCGATGTATCCCCACTGTGTCCCTCTCTGTCCCCATTGTGTCCGCAATGATCCGCTGTGTCCCG
>NW_012292227.1:0-3702 GCF_000151885.1 Dipodomys ordii | reverse complement strand
TGTCCCCCGCTGTGTCCCCGCTGTGTCCCCGATGTGTCCCCGCTGTGTCCTGCTGTGTCCCCGCTGTGTCCCGCTGTGTCCCCGCTGTGTCCCGCTGTGTCCCGCTCTGTCCCGCTGTGTCTTCCTCTTTGTCCCCCACTGTGTCCCCCACTATGTCCCGCTATGTCCCGCTGTTTCCCGCTGTGTCTCCCGTTGTGTCCCCTGCTGTGTCCTCCGCTGAGTCCCACTATGTCCCGCTGTGTCCCGCTGTGTCCCAGCTTTGTTACCGTTGTGTCTGGCTGTGTCCCGCTGTGTCCCCCGCTGTGTCCCCGCTGTGTCTGGCTGTGTCCCGCTGTGTCCCCCGCTGTGTCCCCGCTATGACCCCCGCTGTGTCCCATTGTGTCCCGCCGTGTCCTTACTATGACCCCCGCTGTGTCCCATTGTGTCCCCGCTGTGTCCCGCTTTGTCCCCTCTGTGTCCGGGTGTGTCCCTCTTTGTCCTCGCTCTCCCCCGCTGTGTCCCGCTGTGTTCCCCGCTGTGTCCCCCGCTGTGTCCCCGCTGTGTCCCGCTGTGTCCCGCTGTGTCCCCCGCTGTGTCCTTGCTGTGTCCCCGCTGTGTCCCTCTGTGTCCCGCTGTGTCCCCCGCTCTGTCCTTGCTGTGTCCCCACTGTGTCCCCGATGTTTCCGGCTCTGTCCCACTGTGTCCCGTGGAGTCTCGCTTTGTCCCCCGCTTTGTCTTTCGCTGTGTCCCCTCTGTGTCCCGCTCTGTACCCACTGTGTCTATCAGTGTCCCGCTGTGTCCCCCGCTGGGTCCCACTGGGTCTCCCTCTTTGTCCCCGCTGTGTCCCGCTCTGTCACCAACTGTGTCCCCGCTGTTTCATCGCTGTGTGCCACTGTGCACAGCTGTGTCCCCGCTGTGTCCCCCGCTGTGTCGCTCTGTGTCACTGCTGTGTCCCACTGTGTCCCGCTGTGTCTCCCAATTGTCACACGCTGTGTCCCCGCTGTGTCCCCGCTGTGTCCCACTGTGTCCCACTGTGTCCCCGCTGTGTCCCGCTGTGTACTGCTGTGTCCCCGCTGAGTCCCTGCTGTGTCCCCCGCTGTATCCTGCTGTGTCCCCGCTGTGTCCCGCTGTGTCTCTCTGCTATCCCCCGCTTTGTCACCGCTGTGTCCCCGCTGTGTCCCTCTGTGTCCCACTGTGCCCCACTGTCCCCCGCTTTGTCCATGCTGTGTCCCGCTGTGTCCTTGCTGTGTCCCCAGTTCTGTCCCCGCTATGTCGCACTGTGTCCTGCTGTGTCCCGCTTTGTCCCTGCTGTGTCCCCCGCTGTGACCCGCTGTGTCCACCTCTATGTTCCCTGCTGTGTCCCGCAGTGTCCCCCGCTGAGTCCCACTGTGTCCCGCTGTGTCTCCGGTGTGTCGCGCTGTGTCCCGTTGTGTCCCTCTGTGTCCCCTGCTCTATCCCGCTGTGTCCTCGCTGTGTCCCCCGTTGTGTCCTGCTGTGGCTGCGCTGTGTCTCCCGCTGTGTCCCCCGCTGAGCCCCACTGTGTCCCGCTGGGTCCCACTGAGTCCCCGCTGTGTCCCGCTGTGTCCCCCGCTGTGTCCCCGCTGCGTCCCACTCTGTCCCCACTGTGTCCAGCTGTGTCCCCCGCCCTGTCCTTGCTGTGTCCCCGCTGTGTCCCTCTGTGTACCGCTGTGTCCCCGCTGTGTCCCGCAGTGTCCTTCTATGTCCTCGCTGTGTCCCCCGTTGTGTCCCCCGCTGAGTCCCACTGTGTCCTGCTGTGTCCCGCTGTGTCCCTCTGAGTCCCCGCTCACCCCGCTGTCTCCCGATCTGTCCCCAGTTATGTCCCGCTGTGTCCGTGCTGTGTCCCCCGCTGTGTCCCCGCTGTGTCCGGCTATGTCCCCGCTGTGTCCCCCGCTGTATCCCGCTGTGTCCTTGCTGTGTCCCATGTTGTGTCCAGCTGTGTCCGCGCATGTCCCCAGCTGTGTCCCCGCTGTGTCCCGCTGTGTCCCCGCTGTGTCCCCGATGTGTCCCCGCTGTGTCTTGCTGTGTCCCCGCTGTGTCCCGCTGTGTCCCCGCTGTGTCCCGCTGTGTCCCGCTGTGTAAGCGCTTTGTCCCCCGCTGTGTCCCGCTGTGTCCCGCTTTGTCCGCCTCTATGTCCCCGGTGTGTCCCGCTGTGTCCCCAGCTGAGTCCCACTGTGTTCTGCTGAGTCCCGCTGTGTCCCGCTGTGTCCCAGCTGTGTCCCCGCTGTGTCCTGCTGTGTCGCTGCTTTGTCCCCCGCTGTGTCCCGCTGTGTCCCCAGCTGTGTCCTTGCTGGTCCCCACTGTGTCCACGCTGTGTCCCCGCTGTGTCCCCGATGTGTACTGCTGTGTCCCGCAATGTCTCCCGCTGTATCCCGCTATGTCCTCGCTGTGTCCCCCGTTGTGTCCCGTTGTGTCCGCGCTGTGACCCCCGTTGTGTCCCAGCTGTGTCCCGCTGTGTCCCGTGGTGTCTCGCTTTGTCCCCCGCTGTGTCCTCGGCTGTGTCCTTGCTGTGTCCCGCTCTGTCCCCACTGTGTCCCGCAGTGTCCCTCTGTGTCCCCCGCTGTGTCCCGCTGTGTCTCCCTCTTTGTCCCCCTCTGTGTCCCGCTCTGTGCCCGCTTTGTCCCGATGTGTCTCCCTCTGTGTCCAGCTGAGTCCCACTGTGTCCCGCTGTGTCCCTGCTCTGTCCTGCTGTGTACCCCTGTGTCCCGGCTGTATGCCCGCTGTGTCCCGCGCTGTGTCCGCTGTGTTCCCGCTGTGTCCCACTGTGTCCCGATGTGTCTCCCTGCTGTCCCCGTCTTTGTCCCCGCTGTGTCCCCGCTGTGTCCCGCTGTGTCCCCGCTGTCCGCCGCTGTGTCCACGCTGTTTCCCGCTGTGTCCTCGCTGTGTCCCCCGCTGTGTCCCCGCTGTGTCACGCTGTGTCCCGCTGTGTCCCCTGCTCTGTACCACTGTGTGCCCAGCAGTGTCCCCATTGTGTCTCCGCTTTGTCCTCCTGTGACCTGCTGTGTCCTCTCTATGAACCCCGCTGTGTCCGCTGTGTCCCCGCTTTGTCCCGCTGTGTCCCCGCTGTGTCCCCGCTGTATCCTGCTATGTACCCCGCTGTGTCCCTGCTGTGTCCCCGCTGTGTCCCGCTGTGTCCCAATGTGTCCCACTGTGTGCCGCTGTGTCCCCCGCAGTGTACTTGCTGTGTCCCCTCTGTGTCCCCGCTGAGTCCCACTGTGTCCCGCTGTGTCCCTCTGTGTCCCCGCTCACCCCGCTGTCTCCCGCTGTGTCCCCACTGTGTCGACGCTGTGTCCCGCTCTATTCTCATTTTGTCCCCGCTTTGTCCCGCTTTGTCCCTCTGTGTCCCGCTGTGTCCCTCTGTGGCCCCGCTCACCCCGCTGTCTCCCGCTCTGTCCCCAGATGTGTCCCGTTGTGTCCGTTCTGTGTCCCCCGCTGTGTCCTCGCTGTGTCCTGCTGTGTCCCTGCTGTGTCCCGCTCTGTCCCCCGCTGTATCCTGCTGTGTCCTTGTTGTGTCCCATGTTGTGTCCTGCTGTGTCCGCGCATGTCCCCCGCTGTGTCCCCGCTGTGTCCCACTGTGTCCCCGCTGTGTCCCGCTGTGTCCCCGCTGTGTCCCCGATGTGTCCCGCTCTGTCCCGCTGTGTCCGCCTCTTTGTCCCCCACTGTGTCCCCCACTGTGTCCCGCTATGTCCCGCTGTTCCCGCTTGA
>NW_012292226.1:0-4255 GCF_000151885.1 Dipodomys ordii | reverse complement strand
CAGCGGGGGAAACAGTGGGGGACACAGTGGGACACTTTGGGACACAGCGGGGGACACATGGGGAACACAGCGGGACACAGCAGGGACACAGCGGGACACAGCGAGGTACACAGCTGGGGACACAACAGGACACAGCGGGGGACACAGCGAGGACACAGCGGGACACAGCGAAACTCAGCGGGGGACAAAGCGGGAGACAGCGGGGGACACAGCGAGCACACAGCAGGACACAGCGGCCACACAGAGGGGACTCAGTGGGGGACACAGCGGGGGACAAAGAGGGACACCACGGGACACAGTGAGACACAGCGGGACACAGCGGGACACTGTGGGGACACAGTAGGACAAAGCGGGGGACACAGCGGGACACAACGGAACAAAGCGGGGGACAGAGCGGAGACAGAGTAGGGCCACAGAGGGACACCTCGGTGACACAGCTGGACACAGCGGGGTACACAGCGGGACACAGCGGGCACACAGCGGGGACACAGCGGGACACAGCGGGCACACAGCGGGGACAGAGCGGGACACAGTCGGACACAGCGAGGACACAGCGGGACACAGCGGGGGACACAGCGAGGACACAGCGGGGGACACAGCAGTGGACACAGCGGGACATAGCGGGGAACACAGCGAGGACACAGCAGGACACAGCGGGACACAGTGTCGATACAGAGGGGACTCAGCGGAGGACACAGCGGGGGAAACAGCGGGGGACAAAGTGGGACACCACGGGACACAGTGTGACACAGCGGGACACAGTGGTGACACTGCGGGGACACAGCAGGACAAAGCGGGGGACATAGCGGGACACAGCGGCACACAGCAGGGGACACAGCCGGACACAGAGGGGGAAACAGTGGGGGACACAGTGGGACACGGTGGGACACAGCGGGGGACACATGGGGAACACAGCGGGACACAGCGTGGACACAGCAGGACTCAGCGGGGGACACAGCAGTATACAGCAGGACACAGCGGTGACACAGCATGGACAAGGCGGGGGACACAAAGGGACACAGCGGGACACAGCGGGGAACACAGCGGGACACAGAGGGGGACACAGAGGGTTACACAGCGGGACACAGCTGGGAACACAGCGGGTCACAGCGGGACACAGCGGGAACACAGCTGGACACAGCGGGGTACACAGTGGGACACAGGGGGCACACAGCGGGGACACAGCGGGGGACACAGCGGGACACAGCGGGTCACAGCGGGGGACACAGCGGGGGACACAGCGGGGGACAGCAGAGGACAGAGAGGGGACACAGCGGCGACACAGAGGGGACGCAGCTGGGGACACAGCGTGGGACAAAGTGGGACACCACGGGACACAGTTTTGCACAGCGGGACAGAGAGGGGACACTGCGGGACACAGCAAGATAAAGCGGGGGACACAGCGGGACACAGCGGGAAACAGCGGGGGACAGCGGGGGACACAGACGGACACAGTGGGCTACCCAGTGAGGACACAGCGGGACACAACAGGGGACACAGCGAGGACACAGCGGGGGACACAGCGGGACACAGTGGGGAACACAGTGAGGACACAGCGGGACACAACGGGACACAGCGTCGATACAGCGGGGAGGCAGCGTTACACAGCGTGGTACACACTGTGGACACAACGGGACACAGAGGGGGCACAGCGGGACACAGCGGGACACAGTGGGACACAGCGGGGACAAAGCGTGAGACACAGCGAGGGACAGAGAGGGAAACAGCAGTTGACACAGCGAGGAAACAGCGGGACACAGCGGTGACACAGCGGGGACTCAGCGGGGGACACAGTGGGACACAGCGGGGGACACTGCGGGACACAGCGGGGGACACTTCGGGACACAGTGTGGGACAGAGCGTGGGACACAGCGAGACACAGCGGGGACAAAGCTGGACACAGCGGAGTACACAGAGGGACACAGCAGGGACACAGCGGGGAAACAGCGTGAAACAAAAGGACACAGCTGGACACAGCGGGGTACACAGCGGGACACAGCGGGCACACAGCGGGGACTCAGCGGGACACAGCGGGGACACAGTCGGACACAGCGGGACACAGCGGGGGAAACAGCGGGACCCAGCGTGGGACCCAGCGAGGACACAGCGGGACACAGCGGTGGACACAATGGGGGACACAGCGGGACACAGCGGGGAACACAGCGAGGACACAGCGGGACACAGCGGGAAACACTGCAAGGTCACAGCGGGGGACAAAACGGGACAACACGGGACACAGTGTGACACAGTGGGACACAGCGGGGACACTGCAGGGGCACAGCGGGACAAAGCGGGCGACACAGTGAGACACAGCGGGGGACACAGCGGGGGACAGCAGGGGACAGAGAGGGGACACAGCGGGACACAGCAGGGGACACAGAGGGGTACACAGCGGGACACAGCCGGAAACACAGCGCGGACACAGCGGAACACACCGGGACACAGCGTCAATACAGCGGGGACAGAGAGGGTCACAGCAGGGACACAGCGGGACACAGCGGGACACAGCGGGGGACACAGCGGGACACAGCGGGGACTCACCGGGTGACACAGCTGGAGACAAAGCGCGACACCACGGGACACTGGGGGACACAGCGGTGACACAGCGAGGACAAAGCAGGACACAGCGGGGACATAGCGGGACACAGTGCGACACAGCGGGGACACAGGGGGACACAGCCTGACACAGCGGGGACACAGCAGGGGACACAGAGGGGACACAGCGGGGGACACAGCGGGACACAGCCGGGGACACAGCAGGGGACACAGGGGGACACAACGGGGACAAATCAGGACTCAGCGGTGGACACAGCAGGGGACACAGCGGGGGACACAGCGGGAGACACAGCGGGGACACAGCGCGACAAAGCAGGGACACAGATGGGACTTACTGGGTGACACAGCTGGAGACAAAGCGGGACACCACGGGACACAGCAGGACACAGCAGGGACACAGCGAGGACAAAGCAGGACACAGCGGGCAACAACGCGGGACTCCACGGGACACAACAGGACACAGAAGGACACAGCGGGGACACAGCGAGGACAAAGCGGGAACCAGTGGGGACATAGCGGGACACAGCAGGACACAGCTGGGACACAGGGGGACACAGCAGGGACACAGTGGGGGACACAGCTGGACACTGCAGGACACAGCGCTGACACAGCGAGGGGCAGCGGGGACAAAGCTGGAGACATCGTGGACACAGCGGGGGACACAGCTGGACACTGAGGGGGACAGAGGGGGAAACAGCGGGACACAGTGGGGGACACAGCGGGGGACACAGAGGCAAACAGCAGCAAACAGCGGGACATAGCGGGGGACACTGTGGGGGACATACTGGGACACAGCGGGACACAGCGGGGGACACAGCTGGGACACAGTTGGACACAGCGTGGACACAGGGGGACACAGCGGTTGACACAGCGGGACACAGCGGGACACAGCGGGATACAGCGGGGGACACAGCGGGACACATCGGGGGCCACTGCGGGACACAGCGGCTGACACAGCGGGGGACACAGGGGGACACAGCGGGGGACATAGAGGTGGACACAACGGGACACATCGGGACACAGCGGGAACACAGAGGGGACACAGCGGGACACAGAGGGGACACAGAAGGACACAGGGGGACACAGCAGGGACAAAGCGGGACCTAGCGGGGGACACAGCGGGGACACAGCGGGACACAGTGGGGGACACAGCGGGGGATACAGCCCACAAAGTGGGGGACACAGTGGGGGACAAAGTGGGGGACACAGTGGGGGACACAGCGGGGACACAGCAGGACACAGCGGGGAATCAGCAGGGACACAACGGGACACAGCGGGGGAAACAGCGGGACACAGGTGGACACAGCGGGGACACAGCAGGGACACAGCAGGACACAGCGGGGACATAGCGGGACACAGTGGGACACAGCGGGGACACAGCAGGACACAGCGGGGAATTAGCAGGGACATAACGGGACACAGCGGGGGAAACGGCGGGACACAGTTGGACACAGCGGGGACAAAGCCTGAGACACAACGGGGAACAGAGCGGGAGAGAGCGGAGGACACAGCGAGGACACAGCGGGGAACACAGCGGGACACAGCGGGGAACACAGCAGGACACAGCGGGGTGCACAGCGGGACACAGAGGGGGACACAGCGGGGGACACAGCGGAGACACAGCGGAACAGAGCGGGGGACACAGCGGAGACACATCGGGACATAGCGGGGGACACAGCGGGACACAGAGGGGGACACA
>NW_012292225.1:0-3681 GCF_000151885.1 Dipodomys ordii | reverse complement strand
GGACACAGAGGGACACAGCGGGGTACACAGCTGAGGACACAACGGGACACAGCGGCGGACACAGCGAGGACACAGCGGGACACAGCGGGGACACTGCGGGAACATAGCGGGCCACAGCGGGTACAGAGCGGGACACAGCGGGGTCACAGAGTGGTACACAGCGGGACACAGCGGGACACAGCGGGGTACACAGAGGGACACAGCGGGCACACAGCGGGGACACCGCGGGACACAACGGGACACAGTGGGGACACAGTGGGACACAGAGGGACAAAGCGGCAGACACAGCGGGACACAGCAGGCACACAGCGGGGACACAGCGGGACACAGCGGGGACAGAGCGGGACACAGCCGGACACAGCGGGACACAGCAGGGGACACAGTGGGACACAGTTGGGGACCCAGTGAGGACACAGCGGGACACAGCAGGGGACAAAGCGAGGACACAGCGGGGGACACAGCGGGGGACACAGCGGGACACAGTGGGGAACACAGCGAGGACACAGCGGGACACAGCGTCGATACAGCGGGGACACAGCGTTACACAGCGTGGTACACAGCTTTGGACACAACGGGACACAGTGGGGGCACAGCCGGACACAGCGGGAAAAAGTGGGACCCAACAGGAACAAAGCGTGAGACACAGCGGGGGACAGGAGGGAGAAAGCAGGGGACACAGCGAGGACACAGCGGCACACAGTGTGGGACACAGCAAGGACAGAGCAGGACACAGCGGGGGACAAAGCGGGACATAGCGGGGGACACAGCGGGGACACAGTGGGACACAGCGTGGGACACAGGAAGGACACAGAGGTACACAGCGGGGGACAGAGCGAGGACACATTTGGACACAGCGGGACTCAGCGGGGGACACAGCAGTACACAGCGGGACACAGCGGGACACAGAGGGGAAAGAGCATGGACACAGCGGGGGACACAGCGAGACACAGCGGGGGACAAAGTGCGGTACACAGCGGGACACAGCGGGGAAAAAAGCGAGGCCACAGCAGAACACAGCGTGGGACACAGCGAGGACACAGCGGGACACAGCGGGACACAGTGGGGACAAAGCAGTAGACACAGCGGGACACAATGGCGGACACAGCGGGACACAGCGGGGGACACAGGGAGGACACAGCGGGACCCAGCGGGACCCAGCCTCGATACAGCGGGGACACAGCGGGACACAGCGAGGTACACAGCTGGGGACACAACAGGACACAGCGGGGGACACAGCGAGGACACAGCGGGACACAGCAGGACACTGCGAGAACATAGCGAGACACATCTGGGTACAGAGCGGTACACAGCGGAACACAGCTGGGGACATAGCGGGGACACAGCGGGACACAGCAGGGGACACAGCGAGGAAGCAGCGGGACACAGCGGAACTCAGCGGGGGACAAAGCGGGAGACAGTGGGGGACACAGCGAGCACACAGCAGGACACAGCGGCCACACAGAGGGGACTCAGTGGGGGACACAGTAGGGGACAAAGAGGTACACCACGGGACACAGTGCGACACAGCGGGACACAGCGGGACACTGTGGGGACACAGTAGGACAAAGCGGGGGACACAGCGGGACACAGCGGAACAAAGCAGGGGACAGAGCGGAGACAGAGTAGGGCCACAGCGGGAAACCTCGGTGACACAGCTGGACACAGCGGGGTACACAGCGGGACACAGCGGGCACACAGAGGGGACACAGCGGGACACAGCGGGACACAGCGGGGACAGAGCGGGACACAGTCGGACACAGCGAGACACAGTGGGGGACACAGCGGGACACAGCGGGGGACCCAGCGAGGACACAGCGGGACACAGCGGGGGACACAGCGAGGACACAGCGGGGGACACAGCAGGGGACACAGCGGGACACAGCGGGGAACACAGCGAGGACACACCGGGACACAGTGGGACACAGCGTCGATACAGAGGGGACTCAGCGGAGGACACAGCGGGGGAAACAGCGGGGGACAAAGTGGGACACCACGGGACACAGTGTGACACAGCGGGACACAGCGGGGACACTGCGGGGACACAGCAGGACAAAGCGGGGGACATAGCGGGACACAGCGGCACACAGTGGGGGACACAGCCGGACACAGCGGATGAAACAGTGGGGGACACAGTGGGACACGGTGGGACACAGCGGGGGACACATGGGGAACACAGCGGGACACAGCGGGGACACAGCGGGATTCAGCGGGGGACACAGCAGTATACAGCAGGACACAGCGGGGACACAGCAGGGACACAGCGGGGGACACAGCGGGACACAGCGGGACACAGCGGGGAACAAAGCGGGACACAGAGGGGGACACAGAGGGGTACACAGAGGGACACAGCTGGGAACACAGCGGGTCACAGCGGGACACAGCGGGAACAGAGCTGGACACAGCGGGGTACACAGTGGGACACAGGGGGCACACAGTGGGGATACAGCGGGGGACACAGCGGGACACAGCGGGTCACAGCGGGGGACACAGCGGGGTACACAGCGGGGGACAGCAGAGGACAGAGAGGGGACACAGCGGCGACACAGAGGGGACGCAGCTGGGGACACAGCGTGGGACAAAGTGGGACACCACGGGACACAGTGTTACACAGCGGGACACAGCGGGGACACTGCGGGGACACAGTGGGACACAGCGGGGGACACAGCGGGACACAGAGGGGGACAGAGCGGGACACAGTGGGGGACAGAGCGTGGGACACAGCGAGACACAGCGGGGACAAAGCTGGACACAGCGGGGTACACAGAGGGACACAGCGGGGACGCAGCGGGGAAACAGCGTGACACAGCAGGACACAGCGGGACACAGCGGGGGACACATCGAGGACACAGCGGCATACAGCATGGGACACAGCAAGGACACAGTGGGACACAGCGTGGGACACAGCGGGACATAGCGGGGAACACAGCGGGGGACACAGCGGGACACAGCGGGACACAGCGGGGGACACAGGGAGGACAGAGCGGGACACAGCGGGGGACAGAGCGAGGACACATTGGGACACATTGGGACACAGCGGGATTCAGCGGGGGACACAGCAGTACACAGCGGGACAAAGCGGGACACAGCGGGGACACAGCAGAGACACAGCTGGGGACAGAGCGGGACACAGCAGGGGACACAGGGATGACAGAGCAGGACCCAGCGGGACCCAGCGTGGATACAGCACGGACCCAGCTGGACACAGCGAGACACAGCGGGGACACAGCAGTAGACACAGCGGGACACAGTGCCGGACACAGCGGGACACAGCAGGGGACAAAAGGATGACACAGCGGGACCCAGCGGGACCCAGCGTCGATACAGCAGGGACACAGCGGGACACAGTGGGGTACACAGCTGGGGACACAACGAGGACACGGCGGGACACAGCGTGACACAGCGGGGACCCTGTGGGAACATAGCAGCACACAGCGGGGTACACAGCGTGACACAGCGGGACACAGCTGGGGACACAGCGGGGACACAGCGGGACACAGCGGGAGTCAAAGAGGGAGACAGCGGGGGACACAGCGAGGACACAGGGTGACACAGCGGCGACACAGAGGGTACTCACCGGGGGACACAGCGTGTGACAAAGTGGGACACCACGGGACACAGTGTGACACAGCGGGTACACAGCGGGTATCACTGCGGGACACAGCAGGACAAAGCGGGGGGACA
>NW_012292224.1:0-2666 GCF_000151885.1 Dipodomys ordii | reverse complement strand
ACACAGCGGGGGACAAAGCGAGACACAACGGAACACAGCGGGACACAGCTGGGAAACAGCGGTGACCCTGCGGGGACACAGTGGGACACAGCGGGGACACTGCAGCGACACAGCGGGACATTGCGGGGGACACAGCGGGACACAGCGAGACACAGTGGGGGACACAGCGGGGGACAGCAGGGGACAGAGAGGGGACACAGCGGGACACAGCAGGGACACAGCTGGACACAGCGGGGTACACAGCGAGAGACAGGGGGCACACAGTGGGAACACAGTGGGACACAGCGGGAAACAGCGGGGACAGAGCGGGACAGAGCGGGACACAGCGAATACACATTGGGACATAGCGGGGACACGGCGGAACTCAGCGGGAGACACAGTAGTACACAGCGGGACACAGCGGGACACACCGGGGACACAGCAGGGACACAGCGAGGTACACAGCTGGGGACACAACGGGACACAGCAGGGGACACAGCGATGACACAGCGGAACACAGTGTGGGACACAGCGAGGACACAGCGGGACACAGCTAGACACAGCACGGACACAGCAGGGACACAGCAGGTACACAGTGGAGGACACAGCGGGACACAACGGGACACAGCGGGGGACACAACAGGACACAGTGTGACACAGCGGGACACAGCGGGGACACTGCGGGGACGCAGGGGGACACATTGGGGTACACAGCAGGACACAGCGGGTCACAGCGGGGGACACAGCGGGGGACACAGCGGGGGACAGCAGGGGCCAGAGAGGGGACACAGCGGGAAACAGCGGGGACATAGCTGGACACAGCGGGGTACTCAGCAGGACACAGCGGGCACACAGCAGGGACACAGCGGGATACAGCGGGACACAGCGGGGAACACAGCGGGACACAGCGGGGGACAGAGCGACGACACAGCGGGACACAGCGGGCACACAGGGGGACTCAGCAGGGTCACAGCGGGACACAGCGGGACACAGCGGGACACAGTGGGACACAGCGGGACACAGCGGGGACACAGCAGGGACACACCAGAGATACAGCTGAGGACACAGCAGGACACAACGAGACACAGCAAGGGACACAGCAAGACACAGCGGGGGACACGGCGGGGGACACAGCGGGACACAATGGGGAACACAGCGAGGACACAGCGGGACCCAGCGGGACACAGCGTTGATACAGCGGGGACACAGCGTTACACAGCGGGTTACACAGCTGGGGACACAAAGGGACACAGTGGGGGACACAGCGGGACACAGTGTGACATAGACGGGACAAAGTGTGAGACACAGCGGGGGACAGAGCGGGAGACAGCGGGGGACACAGCGGGGACACAGCGGGGACTCAGCGGCAGACAGAGCGGGGGACAAAGCGGGACACCACGGACCACCGTGGTACACAGCAGGAAACAGCGGTCACACTGCGGGGACACAGCGAGACACAGCGGGGGACACAGCGGTACACAGCACGACACAGCTGGGGGACAGAGTGGATCAAAGTGGGGGACAGAGCGTGGGACACAGCGAGACACAGTGGGGACAAAGCTGGACACAGCGAGATATACACAGCAGGACACAGCGGGACCACAGCGGGGACACACCGGGACACTGAGGGTCACAGCAGGGACACAGCGGGACACAGCAGGACACAGTGGGGAACACAGCAGGATACAGCAGGGGACACAGCGAGGACACAGCGGGACACAGCGGTGGAAAAAGTGGGACACAGCGGGGACACAGCAGTGGACACAGCGGGACATAGCGGGGGACACAGCGGGACACAGCGTGGGACACAGCGGGGGACACAGCGGGACTCAGCGGGGGCACACCAGTATACAGCAGGACACAGCGGGGGACACAGAGGGACACAGCGGGACACAGCGGGGGACACAGTGGGACACAGAGGGGGACACAGAGTGTTACACAGCGGTACACAACGGGGAACAGAGCGAGACACAGCGGGACCCAGCGGGACACAGCGTCGATACAGCGGGGACACAGCAGGACACAGCGGGGTACACAGCTGGGGACACAAATGGACACATCGGGGGACAAAACGAGGACACAGCGGAACACAGCGTGGGACACAGTGAGGACACAGTGGGACACACCGGTACACAGCGAAACACAGCAGGGACACAGTAGTAGACACAGTGGGACTCAGCGGGGGACAGAGTGGGAGGCAGCTGGGCACACAGCGAGGACACAGCGGGGGACACAGCGGGGACACAGCGGGGACTCAGTGAGGGACACAGCGAGGGACATAGCGGGACACCACAGAATACAGCGGGACACAGCGGGAAACAGCGGTGACCCTGCGGGGACACAGCGAGGACACAGCGGGACACAGCGGGGACACAGCGGAGACACAGCGGGACACAGTGGGTCACAGCAGGGACACAGCGGAACACAGCGTCGATACAGCGGGGAAAAAGCGGGATATAGTCGGGTACACAGCTGGGGACACAAAGGGACACATCGGGAGACAGAGCAAGCACACAGCGGAACACAGCGTGGGACACAGCGAGGACACAGCGGGACACAGCGGGACACAGCGGGACACAGCAGGAACACGGCAGTAGACACAGCGGGACACAGCGGTGGACACAGCGGGACACAGCGAGGTCACAGCGGGACACAGCGTGACACAGTGGGACACAGCAGGACACTGA
>NW_012292223.1:0-5270 GCF_000151885.1 Dipodomys ordii | reverse complement strand
GGACACAGCAGGGACACAGCGGGACACAGCGGGTCACAGTCAGGGACAAAGCAGGACACAGCGGGACACAGCGGTGGACACAGGAGGGACACAGCGGGGACACAGCGGGACACGGCGGGTCACAGCAGGGACACAGCGAGGACACAGCAGGACACAGCGGAGGACACAAGGGAACACAGCAGGACACAGTAGGGGACACAGGAGGGACAGAGCGGGGACACAGCGAGGACACAGCTGGACACAGCGGGGGACAAAGGGAGCACACAGTGGGACAGAGGGGGACACAGCGGAACACAGCAGTACACAGCGGGACACAGCGGGACACGGCAGGGGACACAGCGGTACAAAGAGGGGGACACAGAGGGGTACACACCGGGACACAGTGGGGAACACAGCGAGGACACAGTGGGACACAGCGTCGATACAGCGGGGACACAGTAGGATACAGCGGGTACATAGCTGGGGACACAAAGGGACACACCGGGGGACACAGCGAGGACACAGCGAGGACACAGCGGGACACATCGGGACACAGTGGGACACAGCAGAGACACAGCAGTAGACACAGCGGGACACTGTGGGGGACACAGCGGGGGACAGAGTGGGACACAGCGGGGACACAGCGGGGACTCACCGAGGGACACAGAGGGGGACAAAGCGGGACACCACGGGACACAGCGGGACACAGCAGGACACAGCGGGGACACTGCGGGAACATGGTAGGACACAGCAGGGTACAGAGCGGGACACAGTGGGACACAGCGGGGGACAAAGCAGGGACACAGCCGGACACAGCGTGGGACAGAGCGAGGACACAGCGGGACACAGCGGGACACAGCATGGGACAAAGCGGGAGACAGCGGGGGACACAGCGAGGACACAGAGGGACACAACGGGACACAGCATCGATACAGCAGGGACCCAGCTGGACACAGCGTGTTGCACAGCTGGGGACACAAAAGGACACATCCGGGGACACAGCAGGACACAGCGGGGAACACAGCGGGAAACACAGCGAGGACACAACGAGACCCAGTGGGAAACAGCGTTGATACAGCGGGGACACAGCGGGACACAGCGGGGGATACTGAGGGACACAGCGGGGGACACAGCGGGGGACACAGCGAGGACACAGCGGGGACACAGCGGCACTCAGCGTGGGACACAGTAGTACACAGAGGGACACAGCGGGACACAGCGGGACACAGCGGGGGACACAGCGGTACACAGAGGGGGACACAGAAGGGTACACCGTGGGACACAGCGGGGAACACAGCGGGACACAGCAGGACACAGCGGAATACAGCGGGACAGAGCAGGGACACAGCTGGGGACACAAAGGGACACATCGGGGGACACAGGGAGGACACAGAGGAACACAGCTTGGGACACAGTGAGTACACAGCGGGACACAGCGATACACAGTGAGACACAGCAGGGACACAGCAGGGATACAGCGGGGGACACAGCGAGACACAACGAGACACAGGGGGGACACAGCAGGACACAGTGGGGGACACAGCCGGTGACAGAGCGGGACACAACGGGGAACACAGCGAGGACCCAGCGGGACCCAGCGGGGATACAGCGTTACACAGCGGTTTACACAGCTGCGGACACAAAGGGACACAGTGGGGTACACAGCGGGACACAGTGGGACACAGTGGGGACAAAGCGCGAGACACAGCCGGGGACAGAGCGGGAGACAGCGGGGGACACAGCGAGGACACAGCGGGACACAGTGGGGACACAGCGGGGACTCAGCGGCGGACACAGCGGGGGACACAGCGGGACACAATGGGACAAAGCGGGGGACACAGGGGGGACACAGCGAGGGACACAGCGGGAGTCAGCGGGGGACACAGCAGTATACAGCAGGACACAGCGGGGACACAGCAGGGACACAGCGGGGGACACTGTGGGACACAGCTGGACAAAGCGGGGGACACAGCGGGACAAAGAGGGGGACACAGTGGGGTACACAGCGGGACACAGTGGGGAACACAGCGAGGACACAGCGGGCCCCAGCGAGACACAGCTTCGATACAGCGGGGACACAGTGGGACAGAGTGGGGACACAGCGGGACACAACGGGGAACACAGCGAGGACACAGTGGGACCCAGCGGGACACCCCTTCGATACAGCGGGGACACAACGGGAAACAGCAGGGTACACAGCGGGACACAGCTTCGATACAGCGGGGACCCAACGGGACAGAGCAGGGTACACAGCTGGGGAAACAAAGGGACACAGTGTGGGATACAGCGGGACACAGCGGGACACAGTGGGACACAGCGGGGCAAAGCGTGACACACAGCGGGGACTCAGCGGGGGACACAGCGGGACACAGCAGGGGACACAGCGGGGGACACAGCAGGACACAGTGGGACAAAGTGGGGGACACAGCGGGGACACAGCGGGGACTCAGCACCGGACACAGCGGGGGACAAAGTAGGACACCACGGAACACAGTGGGACACAGCGGGAAACAGCGGTGACCCTACGGGGAAACAGCGGGACACAGCGGGGGACACAGCGGGACACAGCAGGGGACACAGCAGAACATAGTGGGGGACAGAGCGTGGGAAACAGCGAGATACAGCGGGGACAAAGCTGGACACAGCGGGGTACACAGCGGGACACAGTGAGGACACAGCGGGGACACAGCGGGACACAGCGGGTCACAGTAGGGACAAAGCAGGACACAGCGGGACACAGCGGGGGACACAGGAGGGACACAGCGGGGACACAGCGGGACACGGCGGGTCACAGCAGGGACACAGCGAGGACACAGCAGGACACAGCGGAGGACACAAGGGAACACAGCGGGACACAGTAGGGGACACAGGAGGGACAGAGCGGGGACACAGCGAGGACACAGCTGGACACAGCGGGGGACAAAGCGAGGACACAGTGGGACAGCGGGGGACAGAGCTTAACACAGCAGTACACAGCGGGACACAGCGGGACACATCGGGGGACACAGCAGAACACAGCAATACACAGCGGGACACAGCAGGTGACACAGCGGGACAAAGAGGGGGACACAGAGGGGTACACACTGGCACACAGCGGGGAACACAGCGAGGACACAGCGGGACACAGCGTCGATACAGCGGGGACACAGTGTGACACAGCGGGTACATAGCTGGGGACACAAAGGGACACACCGGGGGACACAGCGAGGACACAGCGAAACACAGCATGGGACACAGCGAGGACACAGCGGGACACATCGGGACACAGTGGGACACAGCAGAGACACAGCAGTAGACACAGCGGGACACTGCGTTGGACACAGCAGGACACAGCGGGTGACACAGCGGGACACAGTGGGGACACAGCGGGGACTCACCGGGGGACACAGAGAGGGACAAAGCGGGACACCCCGGGACACAGCGGGACACTGCGGGACACAGCGGGGACACTGCAGGAACATGTTAGGACACAGTAGGGTACACAGCGGGACACAGTGGGACACAGCGGGGGACAAAGCAGGGACACAGCCGGAAACAACGCGGGACAGAGCGAGGACACAGCAGGACACAGCGGGACACAGCGTGGGACAAAGCAGGAGACAGCGGGGGACACAGCGAGGACACTGCGGGACACCACGGGACACAGCATCGATACAGCGGGGACACAGCGGGACACAGCGGGTTACACAGCTGGGGACATAAAGGGACACATCGGGGGACACAGCAGGACAAAGCGGGGAAGACAGCGGGAAACACAGCGAGGACACAATGGGACACAGCGGGACACAGCGTTGGTACAGTGGGGACACAGCGGGACACAGCGTGGGACACAGCGGGGGACAGCGGGGGACACAGGGAGGACACAGCGGGACACAACGGGACACAGCATCGATACAGCAGGGACACAGCGGGGAACACAGCGGGAAGCACAGCGAGGACACAACGGGACCCAGCGGGACACAGCGTTGTTACAGTGGGGACACAGCGGGACACAGCGGGACACAGCGGGGGACACAGCGGGACACAGCGGGGGACACAGCGGGACACAGAGGGGGACACAGAAGGGTACACCGTGGGACACAGCGGGGAACACAGCGGGACACAGCGGAACTCAGCAGGACAGAGCAAGGACACAGCTGGGGACACCAAGGGACACATCGGGGGACACAGCGAGGACACAGTGGAACACAGCGTGGGACACAGTGAGGACACAGCGGGACACAGCGGGACACAGCGAGACACAGCAGAGACACAGCAGGGATACAGCGGGGGACACAGCGGGACACAACGAGACACAGCGGGGGACACAGCAGGACACAGCGGGGGACACAGCTGGGGACAGAGCGGGACACAAAGGGAAACACAGCGAGGACCCAGCAGGACCCAGCGGGGACACAGCGTTAAACAGCGGTTTACACAGGTGGGGACACAAAGGGACACAGTGGGGGACACAGTGGGACACAGCGGGACACAGTGAGACACAGCGGGGACAAAGCGAGAGACACAGCCGGGGACAGAGCGGGAGACAGCGGGGGACACAGCGAGGACACAGCGGGACACAGCGGGGACACAGCGGGGACTCAGCGGCTGACACAGCGGGGGACACAGCGGGGGACACAGCGGGACACAGTGGGACAAAGCGGGGGACACAGGGGGGACACAGCGAGGGACACAGCGGGACTCAGCGGGGGACACAGCAGTATACAGCAGGACACAGCGGGGGCACAGCAGGGACACAGCGGGGGACACTGTGGGACACAGCTGGACAAAGCGGGGGACACAGCGGAACAAAGAGGGGGACACAGTGGGGTACAGAGCGGGACACAGTGGGGAACACAGTGAGGACACAGCGGGCCCCAGCGAGACACAGCTTCGATACAGCGGGGACACAGTGGGACAGAGTGGGGACAAAGCGGGACACAACGGGGAACACAGCGAGGACACAGTGGGACCCAGCGGGACACCCCTTCGATACAGCGGGTACACAACGGGAAACAGCAGGGTACACAGCTGGTGGACACAGCGGGACACAGCGAGGTACACAGCTGGGGACACAACGGGTCACAGCAGGGACACAGCAAGGACACAGAGGGGGACACAGAGGGTTACAGAGCGCGACACAACGGGGTACACAGCGAGGACACAGCGGGATCCAGCGGGACACAGCTTCGATACAGCAGTTACAGAGCGGGACACAGCGGGGTACACAGCTTGGGACACAAAGGGACACAATGGGAGACACAGCGGGACACAACTGGACACAGTGGGACACAGCGGGGACAAAGCATGAG
>NW_012292222.1:0-1476 GCF_000151885.1 Dipodomys ordii | reverse complement strand
GCGGGGGACACAGCGGGACAAAGCGGGACACAGTGGGGACAGAGTGGGACACAGCGGGGACACAGCGGGGGATACAGCGGAGACACAGCGGGGACACAGCGGGACACACCGGTGACACAGCGGGACACAGCGGGACAAAACGGGACACAGCTGGACACAGCGGGGACACAGCAGGGGACACAGCGGAGGAAATCGGGGACACAGCCGGACACAGCGGGACACATGAAGACACAGCGGACACAGAGGGGACACGGCGGGGGACAGCAGGGAGACACAACGGGGACACAGGGGGACACAGCGGAACACAGTGGGGACACAGCGGGGGACAGCAGGGAGACACAGCGGGGACACAGCGAGGACACATCAGTACACAGCGTGACACAGCCGGTACACAGCAATACACAGCAGGACACAGCGGGAAACACAACCGGACACAGCGGGGGACACAGCGGGACACAGCGGGGGACACAGCGGGACACAGCGGGACACAGTGGGGACAGAGCGGGACACAGCGAAGACACAGCGGGGGACACAGCGGGTGACAGCGGTGACACAGCTGGGGACAGCGGGGACACGCCGGGACACAGCGGGGACACAGGGGGGACACAGCGAGACACAGCGGAGGACACAGAGAGGACACAGCGGGGACACATGGGGGACACAGCGGGACACAGCGGGACAAAACGGGACACAGCGGGACACAGAGGGGGATACAGCGGGGGACAGCGGGGACACCCCTTGGGGACAGCAGGGACACAGCGGAACACAGCGGGGGACAGCGGGGACACAGCGGGACACAGCGAGGACACAGCGGGACACACCAGGGACACAAAAGGGACACAATGGGACACAGCGGGGGACATCGGGGACACAGAGGGACACAGCAGGGACACGGGACACAGCAGGTACAGAGCAGGGACACAGCGTCTCACAGCGGGGACACAGTGGGGGACACAGCGAGGACATAGCGGGACACAGAGGGATACAGAGAGAGGACACAGCGTGACACATGGGGACACAGCGGGACACAGCGGGGGACACAGAGAGGACACAGCGGGACACAAATGGGTACACAGCAAGGACACAGCGGGACACAGCGGGAAAGAGCGGGAAAAAGCGGGGGTCACAGCCGGGGACACAGCGGGGTACAGCGGCACACAGTGGGGACTCTGCGGGGGACACAGCGGGGGACACAATTGGTGACACAGCGGGACACAGTGGGGTACACAAAGTGACACTGTGGGGGACACAGTAGCGGACACAGTGGGACATATCGGGACACAGCGGGACACGGCGGGGAACACAGCAGGTGACACAGCGGGACACAGCGGGGAAATAGTGGGGGACACAGCGGGGGACACAGCGGGATACAGAAGGACACAGCGAGGACACAGCGGGACACAGGAGGACACAGCGGGGACACAGCGGGGGACACAGTGGGACACAGCTCCGGATACAGAGAGGACACAGCAGTGA
>NW_012292221.1:0-4197 GCF_000151885.1 Dipodomys ordii | reverse complement strand
CAATGGGGGACACAGCGGGATACAGAAGGATGCAGCGAGGACACTGCGGGGACATAGGGGGTACTGCGGGACACAGTGGGACACAGCGGGGACACAGAGGGACATAGAGGTTACACAGCGAGGACACACCAGGGACACAGCGGGACACAGCGGGGACACAGCGGGGACACAGCGGGACACAGCGGGAAAGAACGGGACAGAGCGGGGGTCACAGCCGGGACACAGCGGGGTATAGCGGCACACAGTGGGGACACAGCAGGGGACACAGCGGGGGACACAACGGGTGACACAGCGGGACACAGTGTGGTACACAAAGGGACACAGTGGGGGACACTGTAGCGGACACAGTGGGACATATTGGGACACAGCGGCACACAGCGGGGTACACAGCGGGGGACACAGCTGGACACAGCGGGGAAATAGTGGGGGACACAGCGGGGGACACAGCGGGATACAGAAGGACACAGCGAGGACACAGCGGGACACAGGAGGACACAGCGGGGACACAGCGGGGGACACAGTGGGACACAGCTGCGGATACAGCGAGGACACAGCAGGGACACTGCGGGACACAGCGGGTCACAGCGGGCAAATAGTGGGGGACACAACGGAGGACACAGCGTGATACAGAAGGACACAGCGAGGACACAGCGGGGACATAGGGTGACACTGAGGGACACAGTGGGACACAGCGGGAACACAGAGGGACATAGAGGTTACACAGCCAGGACATACCAGGGACACAGCGGAACACAGCGGGGACACAGCGGGGACACAGCGGGACCCAGCGGGACCCAGCAGGGACCCAGCGGGGACACAGCGGGACACAGCGGGGGACACAGAGGCGGACACAGCAGGACACAGCGGGACACAGCGGGACACAGCGGGACACAGCGGGGACACAGCGAGGACACAGCGGGACACAGCGGGACACAGCATGGACACAGAGGGTCACAGTGGGGAAATAGTGGGGGACACAGCGAGGATACAGTGGGATACAGGAGGACACAGCGGGGACACAGCTGGGGACACAGTGGGACACAGCTCCGGATACAGAGAGGACACAGCAGGGACACTGTGGGACACAGCGGGTCACAGTTGGGAAACAGTGGGGGACACAGCGGAGGACACAGCGGGATACAGAAGGACACAGCGAGGACACAGCGGGGACATAGGGTGACACTGCGGGACACAGTGGGACACAGCGGGGACACAGATGGACATAGGGTTTACACAGCCAGGACACACCAGGAACACAGCGGAACACAGCGGGGACACAGCGGGGACACAGCGGGACCGAGAGGGACCCAGCGGGGACACAGCGGGGACACAGCGGGACACAGCGGGGGACACAGAGGCGGACACAGCAGGACACAGCGGGACACAGCGGGAGACAGCGGGACACAGCGGGGACACAGCGAGGACACAGCGGGACACAGCGGGACACAGCATGGCCACAGAGAGTCACAGTGGGGAAATAGTGGGGGACACAGCGGGGGACACAGCAGGATACAGAAGGACACAGCGAGGACACAGCGGGACACAGGAGGACACAGCGGGGACACAGTGGGGACACAGCGGGGGTCACAGTGGGACACAGCGGGGACACAGAGGGACTCAGTGGTTACACAGCGAGGACACACCAGGGACACAGCGGGACATACAGGGGACACAACGGGGACACAACGGGACACAGCATGGGACATCGGGGACACAGCGGGACACAGCAGGGACACAGCAAGGACACATCGTGTCACAGCGGGGACACAGTGGGGACACAGCGAGGACACAGCGAGACACAGAGGGATACACAGAGAGGACACAGCGGGACACATGGGGACACAGCGGGACACAGCGGGGGACACAGAGAGGACACAGCGGGACACAAATGGATACACAGCAAGGACACAGCGGGACACAGCGGGAAAGAGCCGGACACAGCAGGGACAGAGCCGGGGACACAGCGGGGTACAGCGGCACACAGTGGGGACACAGTGGGGGACACAGCTGGGGACACAATGGGTGACACAGCGGGACACAGTGGGGTACACAAAGTGACACAGTGGGGTCACAGTAGCGGACACAGTTGGACATATCGGGACACAGCGGGACACAGCGGGGAAATAGTGGGGGACACAGCGGGGGACACAGCCGGATACAGAAGGACACAGCGAGGACACAGCGGGACACAGGAGGACACCGCGGGGACACAGCGGGGGACACAGTGGGACACAGCTGCGTATACAGCGAGGACACAGCAGGGACACTGCGGGACACAGCGGGTCACAGCGGGGAAACAGTGGGGGACACAGCGGAGGACACAGCGGGATACAGAAGGACACAGCGAGGACACAGCGGGGACATAGGGTGACACTGCGGGACACAGTGGGACACAGCGGGGACACAGAGGGACATAGAGTTTACACAGCCAGGACGCACCAGGGACACAGCGGAACACAGAGGGGACACAGCGGGGACCCAGCGGGACCCAGCGGGACCCAGCGGGGACACAGCGGGACACAGAGGGGGACAGATACGGACAAAGCAGGACACAGCGGGACACAGCGTGAGAAATCGGGACACAGCGGGTACACAGCGAGGACACAGCGGGACACAGCGGGGGACACAGAGGCGGACACAGCAGGACACAGCGGGACACAGCGGGAGACAGCGAGACACAGCGGGGACACAGCGAGGACACAGCGGGACACAGCGGGACACAGCATGGCCACAGCGAGTCACAGTGGGGAAATAGTGGGGGACACAGCGGGGGACACAGCAGGATACAGAAGGACACAGCGAGGACACAGCGGGACACAGGAGGACACAGCGGGGACACAGTGGGGAAACAGCGGGGGACACAGTGGGATACAGCGGGGACACAGAGGGACTCAGCGGTTACACAGCGAGGACACACCAGGGACACAGCGGGACACACAGGGGACACAACGGGGACACAACGGGACACAGCGTGGGATATCGGGGACACAGCGGGACACAGCAGGGACACAGCAAGGACACATCGTGTCACAGCGGGGACACAGTGGGGGACAAAGCGAGGACACAGCGGGACACAGAGGGATACACAGAGAGGACACAGCGTGACATATGGTGACACAGCGGGACACAGCGGGGGACACAGAGAGGACACAGCGGGACACAAATGGGTACACAGCAAGGACACAGCGGGACACAGCAGGAAAGAGCCGGACACAGCAGGGGTCACAGCCGGGGACACAGCGGGGTACAGCGGCAAACAGTGGGGACACAGCGGGGGACACAGAGGGGGAAACAATGGGTGACACAGCGGGACACAGTGGGGTACACAAAGTGACACAATGGGGGACACAGTAGCGGACACAGTTGGACATATCGGGACACAGCGGGACACAGCAGGGAACACACCGGGAAACACAGCGGGACTCAGCGGGGAAATAGTGGGGGACACAGCAGGGGACACAGCGGGATACAGAAGGACACAGCGAGGACACAGCGGGACACAGGAGGACACAGTGGGGACACAGCGGGGGACACAGTGGGACACAGCTGCGTATACAGCGAGGACACAGCAGGAACACTGCGGGACACAGTGGGTCACAGCGGGGAAACAGTGGGGGACACAGCGGAGGACACAGCGGGGACACAGCGAGGACACAGCGGGCCACAGCATGGCCACAGCGAGTCACATTGGGGAAATAGTGGGGGACACATCGGGGGACACAGCGGGATACAGAAGGACACAGCGAGGACACAGCGGGACACAGGAGGACACAGCAAGGACACAGCAGGGACAGAGCGGGGGACACAGTGGGACACAGCGGGGACACAGAAGGACTCAGCGGTTACACAGCGAGGACACACCAGGGACACAGTGGGACACAGCGGACACACAGCGGGGACACAGCGGGACACAGAGAGGACACAGGGGGACACAGCGGTGGATACAGCGGGGGACAGCGGTGACACACCGGCAGACAGTGGGGACACAGCGGGACACAGCAGGACAGAGCGGGGGACACAGCGGGACACAGTGGTGGACACAGTGGGGGACAGAGCGGGACACAGTGGGGTACACAAAGGGACACAGTGGGGGACACTGTAGCGGACAAAGTTGGACATATCGGGACACAGCGGGACACAGCGGGGAACACAGCGGGGGACACAGCAGACACAGTGGGGGAAATTGTGGGGGACACA
>NW_012292220.1:0-1734 GCF_000151885.1 Dipodomys ordii | reverse complement strand
AGTAGAGGAGAAGCAGAAGAAGCAGAATCTGGAGAAGAAGGAGAACCAGAAGGAGAAGCAGAAGCAGAAGGAGAAGCAAAACAGTAGGAGAAGCACAAGGAGAAGCAGAAGAAACAGAAGAAGCAGATGCAGTAGCAGAAGAAGCAGAAGATGCAGAAGCAGAAGGAGAAGCAGAAGGAAAAGCAGAAGAACGAGAAGAAGGAGAAACAGAAGGAGAAGCAGAAAGAGAAGCAGAAGAAGGAGCAGGAGACGGAAAAGCAGCCGGAGAAGCAGAAAGAACAACAGAAGGAGAAGGAGGAGATGCAGAAACAGGAGAAGCAGAAGTAGAAGAATCAGGAGAAGGACAAGAAGCAGAAGCAGAAGGAGAAGCAGAAACAGAAGGAGAAGCAGAAACAGAAGGAGGGGAAGCAGAAGAAGCAGAAGCAGGAGAAGCAGAAGCATAAGAATCCGAAAAAGCAGAAGCAGAACCTGAAGCAGAAGGAGAAGCAGGAGAAGCAGAAGAAGCAGAATCTGGAGAAGCAGAATGACAAGCTGAAGGAGAAGCAGAAGCAGAAAGAGAATCAAAAGCAGAAGGAGAAGCAGAAGAAACAGAAGAAATAGAAGCAGTAGCAGTTGTAGCTGAAGCAGAAGGAGAAGCCGAAGGAAAAGCAGAAGAACAAGAAGGAGAAGGAGAAACAGAAGGAGAAGCAGAAGGAGAAGCAGAGAGAGAAGCAGGTAAAGCAGAAGAAGAAGAAGAAGAAGAAGGAGAATCAGAAGAAGCAGAAGAAGGAGAAGGAGAAGCAGAAGCAGAAGAAGATGCAGAAAGAGGAGCAGGAGAAGCAGAAGTAGCAGAAGCAGAAGGAGAAGCAGGTAAAGCAGAAGAAGCAGAAGCAAAAGAAGGAGAAGCAGAAGCAGAAGAAGAAGGAGCATAAGGACAAGCACAAGCAGAAGGAGAGGCAGAAGGAGAAGCAGGAGAAGCAAAAGAAGCAGAAGCTAAAGGAGAAGCAGAAGTAGGAGAAGGAGAAGGAGGAGAAGCAGAAGCATAAGGAGAAGCCGAAGCGGAATGAGAAGCAGAAAGAGAAGCAGGAGAAGCACAAGAAGCAGAAGCAGGAGAAGCCGAAAGAGAAGAAGCAGAAGAAGCAGAAACAGAAGCAGAAGTAGAAGCAGAAGCAGAAGGAGAAGCAGCAGAAGAAGTAGAACCAGAAATTCAGGCAGGAGAAACAGAAGAAGCAGAATCAGAAGCAGAAAGAGAAGCAAAAAGAGAAGCAGAAGGAGAAGTAGAAGAAGCAGTAGAAGGAGAAGCAGCAGAAGAAGCAGAAAAACAAGCAGGAGAAGCAGAAGCAAAAGAGAAGTAGAAGCAGAAGAAGCAGAAGAAGCAGATGAAGAAGAAGAAGCAGTAGAAGCATAAGAAGCAGAAACAGGAGAAGCAGAAGCAGAAGAACAAAAAGAAGCATAAGAAGCAGAAGCAGCAGCAGAGGGAGAAACAGAAGAAGGAGAAGGAGCAGCAGAAGGTGAAGCAGAAGGAGATGGAGAAGCAGAAAGAGAAGCAGAAACAGAGGGAGAAGAAGAAGGATTATTTGGAGAATCAGAAGAAGCAGAAGCACAAAGAGAAGCAGTAGAAGGAGAAGAGAAGCAGAGCACTGGAAAGGAAAGCAGAAGAAGCAGAAGCGGAAGAAGCCGAAAATGAAGAAGCAGAACAGAAGCAGAGTAGAAGCAGAGCAGATGGAGAAGCAGCAGATCAGTAGACCAGAATTC
>NW_012292219.1:0-4897 GCF_000151885.1 Dipodomys ordii | reverse complement strand
GCAGGAGAAGCAGGAGAAGCAGAAGCAGAAGAAAAAGAATAAACAAAAGAAGCAGAAGCAGAAGCACTGGGAGAAGCAGAAGCAGAAGGAGAAGGAGCAGCAGAAGGAGAAGCAGAAGCAGAAAGAGAAGCAGAAACAGAAGGACAACAAATGGAGAAGCAGGAGAATCAGAAGAAGCAGAAGTAGAAGCATAAGAAACAGAAGCAAAAGAAACAGAAGAAACAGAAGCAAAAGAAACAGAAGAAGGAGAAGAGCAGAAGCAGAAGCAGAAGGAGAAGCAGAAGCAGAAGGAGAAGCAGAAAGAGAAGCAGGAGAAGCAGAAGAAGCAGGAGAAGCAGAAGTAGAAGAAACAGAAGAATCTTAAGAAGCAGAATATGAAGCAGAAGGAGAAACAGAAGAAGCACAATCTGAAGCAGAAGCAGAAGAAACAGAAATAGTAGAATAAGCAGAAGCAGAAGCAGCAGGAGAAGCAGAAGAAGAAGACGGAGAAGGCGAGAGAGAAGGATTAGGAGTAGGAGAAGCAAAAGGATAAGCAGAAGCAGAAAGAGACGCAGAAGAAAAAGCAGCACAAGAAGTAGGAGAAGCAGGAGAAGCAGAAGCAGGAGAAGCAGAAGAAACAGAAGACGCAGAAGCAGAATGAGAAGCAGAAGGAGAAATTGAAGAAGAAGAAGCAGAAGGAGAAGCAGAAGCAGAAGGAGAAGCAGAAGAAGGAGAAGGAGAAGCAGAAAGAAAAGCAGATAGAGAAGCAAAACGAGAAGCAGGAGAAGCAGAGGCAGGAGAAGCAGAAGCAGAAGAAACAGAAGAAGGAGAAGAAGCAGAAGCAGAAGGAGAAGCAGAAACAGAAGGAGAAGCCGAAAGAGAAGGAGGGGAAGAAGAAGAAGCAGAAGCAGGAGAAGCAGAAGCATAAGAATCCGAAGAAGCAGAAGCAGAACCTGAAGTAGAAGAAGAAGCAGAAGAAGCAGAATCTGGAGAAGCAGAAGGAGAAGCAGAAGCAGAAAGAGAAGCAAAAGCAGAAGGAGAAGCAGAAGAAACAGAAGAAACAGAAAGAGTAGCAGAAGAAGCTGAAGATATAGAAGCAGAAAAAGAAGCACAAGAAATAGCAGAAGAACGAGAAGGAGAAGGAGAAACAGAAGGAGAAGCAGAAGGAGAAGCAGAAAGAGAATCAGGAAAAGCAGAAGAAGCAGAAGCAGACGGAGAAGCAGAAGAAGGAGAAGCAGAAGCAGAAGAAGAAGCAGAAGGAAAAGCACAAGCAGAAGGAGATGCAGAAGGAGAAGCAGGAGAAGGAGAAGAAGCAGAAGCAGAAGAAGAAGAACTAAAGAGAAGAAGCAGAAGCAGAAGAAGCAGAAGCAGATGTAGAAAGAGAAGCCGACGAAGAGAAGCAGAACGAGAAGCAGGAGAAGCAGAAGAAGCAGAAGATGCAGAAGCAGAAGAAGAAGAAACAGAAGAAGGAGAAGGAGAAGAAGCCGAAGGAGAAGCAGAAGCAGAAGGAGAAGCAGAAAGACAAGCAGGAAAAGCAGAAAAAGCAGAAGCAGGAGAAGCAGAAGCAGAAGAAACAGGAGAAGGACAAGAAGCAGAAGCAGAAGGAGAAGCAGAAACAGAAGGAGAAACAGAAAGAGAAGGATGGGAAGCAGAAGAAGCAGAAGCAGGAGAAGCAGAAGTATAAGAATCCGAAGAATCAGAAGCAGAACCTGAAGCAGAAGGAGAAGCAGAAGAAGCAGAATCTGGAGAAGCAGAATGACAAGCTGAAGGAGAAGCAGAAAGAGAATCAAAAGCAGAAGGAGAAGCAGAAGAAACAGAAGCAGTAGCAGTTGCAGCAGAAGCAGAAGGAGAAGCAGAAGAAAAAGCAGGAGACCGAGAAGGAAAAGGAGAAACAGAAGCAGAAGCAGAAGAAGAATCAGAAGGAGAAGCAGAAGAAGCAGAAGGAGAAGCAGAAGCAGAAGAAGCAGTAGAAGGAGGAGCAGAAGCAGAAGAAGATGCAGAAGGAGAAGCAGGAGGAGCAGAAGAAGCAGAAGCAAAAGGAGAAAGAGAAGGAGAAGCAGAAGTAGAATCAGGAGAAACAGAAGAAGAAGAAGAAGAAGCAAAACAAACAGAAGAAGGAGAAGAGCAGAAGCAGAAGCAGAAAGAAAAGCAGAAGCAAAAGGAGAAGCAGAAAGAGAAGCAGGAGAAGCAGAAGAAGCAGGAGAAGCAGAAGCAGAAGAAACAGGAAAAGCCGAAGAAGCAGAAGCAGAATCTGAAGCAGAAGGAGAAACAGAAGAAGCACAAGCTGAAGCAGAATCAGAAGAAACAGAAATAGTAGAATAAGCAGAAGCAAAAGCAGCAGGAGAAGCATAAGAAGAAGACGGAGAATTTGAAAGAGAAGGATTAGGAGTAGGAGAAGCAAAAGGATAATCAGAAGCAGAAAGAAGGAGAAGCAGCATGAGAATTAGGAGAAGCAGGAGAAGCAGAAGGAGGAGAAGCAGAAGAAACAGAAGACGCAGAAGCAGAATGAGAAGCAGAAGGAGAAATTGAAGCAGAAGCAGAAGGAGAAGCAGAAGCAGAAGGAGAAGCAGAAGAAGGAGAAGGAGAAGCCGAAAGAGAAGCAGAAAGAGAAGCAGAACGAGAAGCAGGAGAAGCAGAAGCAGGAGAAGCAGAAGCAGAAGAACAGAAGAAGGAGAAGAAGCAGAAGAAGGAGAAGCACAAACAGAAGGAAAAGCAGAAAGAGAAGCAGGAGAAGCAGAAGAGGCAGCAGCAGGAGAAGCAGAAGCAGAAGAAGCCGAAGAAGCACAAGCAGAACCTGAAGCAGAAGAAGAAGCAGGAGAAGCAGAAGAAGCAGAATCTGGAGAAGAAGAAGGAGAACCAGAAGGAGAAGCAGAAGCAGAAAGAGAAGCAAAAGCAGAAGGAAAAGCAGAAGAACGAGAAGGAGAAGGAGAAACAGAAGGAGAAGCAGAAAGAGAAGCAGAAGAAGGACCAGGAGACGGAAAAATAGCAGGAAAAGCAGAAAGAGCAGCAGAAGGAGAAGCAGGAGATGCAGAAACAGGAGAAGCAGAAGTAGAAGAATCAGTAAAAAGACAAGAAGCAGAAGCAGAAGGAGAAGCAGAAACAGAAGGAGAAGCAGAAAGAGAAGGAGGGGAAGCAGAAGAAGCAGAAGCAGAAGTAGCAGAAGCATAAGAATCCGAAGAATCAGAAGCAGAACCTCAAGCAGAAGGAGAAGCAGGAGAAGCAGAAGAAGCAGAATCTGGAGAAGCAGAACGAGAAGCTGAAGGAGAAGCAGAAGCAGAAAGAGAATCAAAAGCAGAAGGAGAAGCAGAAGAAACAGAAGAAGTAGAAGCAGTAGCAGTATCAGAAACAGAAGGAGAAGCCAAAGGAAAAGCAGAAGAACAAGAAGGAGAAGGAGAAACAGAAGGAGAAGCAGAATGAGAAGCAGGTAAAGCAGAAGAAGAAGAAGCAGAAGGAGAATCAGAAGGAGAAGCAGAAGAAGGAGAAGGAGAAGCAGTAGCAGAAGAAGATGCAGAAGGAGAAGCAGGAGAAGCAGAAGAAGCAGAAGCAGAAGGAGAAGCAGGAAAGCAGAAGAAGCAGAAGCAAAAGGAGAAGCAAAACAAGGAGAAGGAGAAGGAGAAGCTGAAGCAGAAGAAGAAGCATAAGGACAAGCACAAGCAGAAGGAGATGCAGAAGGAGAAGCAGATGAAGCAGACGAAGCAGAAGCTGAAGGAGAAGCAGAAGTAAGAGAAGGAGAAGGAGGAGAAGCAGAAGCAGAAGGAGAAGCCGAAGCGGAATGAGAAGCAAAAAGAGAAGCAGGAGAAGCACAAGAAGCAGAAGCAGGAGAAGCCGAAAGAGAAGAAGCAGAAACAGAAGCAGAAGTAGAAGCAGAAGCAGAAGGAGAAGCAGCAGAAGAAGTAGAACCAGAAATTCAGGCAGGAGAAACAGAAGAAGCAGAAGCAGAAAGAGAAGCAAAAAGAGAAGCAATAGGAGAAGTAGAAGAAGCAGCAGAAGGAGAAGCAGGAGCAGAAGCAGAAAAACAAGCAGGAGAAGCAGAAGCAGAAAGAGAAGTAGAAGCAGAAGAAGCAGAAGAAGCAGAAGCAGAAGAAGAAGCAGTAGAAGCATAAGAAGCAGAAGCAGGACAAGCAGAAGCAGAAGAACAAGAAGAAGCATAAGAAGCAGAAGCAGAGGGAGAAACAGAAGAAGGAGAAGGAGCAGCAGAAGGTGAAGCAGAAGGAGATGGAGGAGCAGAAAGAGAAGTAGAAACAGACAGAGAAGAAGAAGGATTAGTTGGAGAATCAGAAGAAGCAGAAGCAGAAAGAGAAGCAGAAGAAGGAGAAGGAGAAGCAGAAGCAGAAGCAGAGTAAAGGAAGGAGAAGCAGAAGAAGCAGAAGCGGGAGATGCAGAAGAAGAAGAAGAAACAGAAGAAGGAGAAGGAGCAGAAGGAGAAGCAGAAGCAGAAGGAGAAGCAGAAGCAGAAGAAACAGAAGAAGCTGAAGAAGCAGAAGCAGAAGAAACAGAAGAAGCTGAAGAAGCAGAAGCAGGACCTGAAGCAGAAAATACAGAACAAGCAGAAGAAGCAGTAGCAGAAGCAGAACGAGAAGCAGAAGAAGAAGAATGAGAAGGAGAAAGAGAAGTATTAGGAGTAGGAAGAGCAGAAGGAGAATCAGAAGCAGAACGAGAAGCAGAAGGAGCAGCAGATGGAGAAGCAGAAGGAGAAGCAGAAGGAGAAGCAGAAGAAGGAGAAGCAGAAGCAGAAGAAGCAGCAGAAGGAGAAGCAGAAGAAGATGCAGAAGGAGAAGCAGGAGAAGCAGAAGAAGCAAAAGCAGAAGGAGAAGCAGAAGTAGGAGAAGGAGAAGGAGAAGGAAGGGCAGCAGAAGCAATAGGAGAAGCAGAAGGAGAAGCAGAAGCAGAATGAGAAGCAGAAAGAGAAGCAGTAGAA
>NW_012292218.1:0-4053 GCF_000151885.1 Dipodomys ordii | reverse complement strand
TCATAAGAATGCTTCATTACTTGGTCACTTTTTGGAAGTACTTTTACTTGAATTAAAAAAATAAAAACTTTGAGCTCGGCATGGTGATTTGTAACATCCATTTTCTAGCTATGGTGGGAAGTGTAAATAGAGTTTGTAATTCGGGAGAGACTGGGAAACTATGAGACCTTAGTATAAAACTATTCAGAGTGAAATGATTATGGATATAGCCATCCCTAGCATTATATACAACACCTAGCTATCATATTCTAAATCTTGGGTTAAAACACCAGTAATATCAATCATTTGTTAAAATAAAAGGACAAATGTTTCAAAATGTTTATTATTTAAAACTTATTTGCAAAAGTTCTAATGTCTTCTATTAATTTTCAATTTACTTAATCTATTAAAATCCAAGTATATTGTGACTATTTTCTTTCTACTAAACTTTTCAATACTACAAGCAATATTATTATTTCATATATTAACATACTTTTACTGTTTGTGATAATTTCCTCCGTTTAATATGATAATATCAATACTGCAAATGTGTGTATGTGGTGTGTGTGTGTGTGTTTATGTGGTTTTTGTGTGTGTGTGTGTGTGCTTTGTGTGTACTTTGTAATGCTTGGGAGTTCACATATGCAAAGCCAATCGTTTACCACTGAGCTATACTGCCTAGTCATAATCCAAATAGTGTTTTAAACCATGACTTTCATTCCTAGTATGCTTTTTCAAAATTATATATGATAACATATGATCCATATTCTATCCACGCTAGCAATTTTATTGTAATTTAGAATATCTCCACTTCCAAACTCTTGTGTTTGTTATTGATAAAGGTTTTACTTTGCTTCTTTTCTCTCTTCATTCCTTTTCCCTTTAGAGTTTAACTATTCTCTCTCTTATTTCTTTGAAAATTATCATATTCCTATTACAACATGTGTATACAACGCTTTAATTTCTATTTTAATTTTTCCCATTTCCACTGATTTTAGTACAAGCTATTAGATGGATTAAAAAGAAACTTCTCTCAGGACACTTTATTTTTCTCGTTCTCTTCTCTGAAGTCTTTCTGGTTTTTGAAACACAATAGCCATCACATATAGCTCCTATGTGGTCCATCATTCTTTCTCCTCTCACTTTCCTCTGTTTTACAGCTCAAGTTGTTATCATTCAGCTGTGTTATGCTACAGTGTTATCTAAATCTTAACTAATTCCTGAGTTAATTTTAGTTGTTTCAAGTATTCTCTGAAGACATTTTCTATATATAATATCTGGGGTCTTGTGTTTTTTGAAGGTACAAAATATGAGTGACTATCAAACATCTAGATATCTCCGTAGAATATTGGTCCACCTGCTCAATAAACTCTTATGTAAATTCAAGGAATACAGGTCAGTCAGAACAATCTTGTAAAATTGTGTAGCTTCACCCTTCATACTAGCTTTGAAACTTTTTATCATGTTTAGTAGTGAAGGCAACATAGTTCTACTACAAGAGCAGACACATAGAAGAATTTAACAGATTTGTTAAAAATAAATTCTCAGTTGTACGGTCAATAGATTTTGAAAACTATCCTATGTCTTTATGAAATAAAAAATAGAATCTTAAATGGGTGTATTGGCACTATTGTCTTTTGGGATTTACAGAATGATCTTAGACTACTACCTCAATCCTTTTTTTTGTTTCTTTTGTTTTGTTTTTTGTCACTCATGGGGCTGGAACTCTGGGCTCAGGCGCTGCCCTTGTGCTCTTCAGCTCAATGTGAGCACCCTACCACTTGAGCCACTGCACCACTTCTGGATTTCTATTGGTTTATTAGAGATAAGAGTCTCATGGACTTTCCTGCCCAGGCTGGCTTTAAACCGTGGTCCTTAGATCTCAGACTCCTGCCTAGCTAGGATTACAGGAGTGACCTACAGGCACCTGGCCTACCTCAATCCTTATACAAAAATTTATATTAAAAAAGTTTATCAAACTAAATGTGAGATGTAAAAACCTATAAGAGATAAACGTAAAAATTCATGACATTGTATCAGTAAAGGTTTCTAATGGAAATCATTAGTGGCTAAATAAAGGCAAGAATATACTGGATTATATCAAGTGATAGCATTTCATAATTCAAAGGACACTATACTCATAATTCAAAGGACACTATAACCAAAGTGAAACATATCCAACAGATAGAGGGAACATATTTGTTAATGCTACAATGTGAATGCTACAATGATTCTGAATCTTAAGTATTTTTATATCTTCTAATTCCATATAATTTTTCCTGAATAGGCTATTTCTTTAAAGAACATGTGTAAATTAATAGTCAATAGGAGGAGCATATGAAATAAGTTACTCTTTAGTATCTAAGAAAAAAGACAAAGAAAACTCACTAGTATGACCCTAACATAAAAAGATGACACAAAATAAAGTAATGCATTTGTGGAGAAATTGATAAACTCCTCATAATGATCGATTTTTATAATACTGCAATCATTTTAGCAAGCAAGTTTTCAAGTTGTAAAGGTCAAAAAGAATTGTATATTCATTACCCTTTTATGAATGCATGAAAGAGAAGTAAAAAACGTGTTTCGAAAGGGAATTGTAGTTTATTGACAGTGCACTTGAAAATATGTGTGAGACCCTGGAAAAAATCCCCAAAAATCAAATTTTGAAAAGACACACTATAGAGGATGTACTCTGGACAAATTCCTGTAAGTGAATTTTATATCTATTTTAATGTCTGTTCTAAAATTTGTAGCATTTCTATTTGAAGAAATGCAAGTTTGTGAAAATTAGGCTTTGAAAACCTATGAACGTACAATTCACTTCCAAAGCACTAAAATGTATACAATAAAAGGAGATAATATATTGCAAGTGAATTACATGTGATCCTAAGCAGGGTGCCAGTGGCTCACACCTGTAATCCTAGCTAATCAGGAGGCTGAGATCTGAGGATTGCAGTTCAAATCCAGCATGAGTAGTAAAGTTTCGGAGGCACTTATCTCTAATTAACCACCAGAAAACTGGAAGTGGTGCTATGGCTCAAGAGGTAGAGCACAAGCTTTGAGCTGAAGAGTAGAGGGACAGTGCCCAGGCATGGAGTTCAAGCCCCACTACCATCAAAAGAAAAAGAAAAGAAAAAGAAAGAAATATGATCTGAGCCACCAGTTCATTGCTAGAATAATTTCCGCTCTCTCAACATGGCCTTTTTTTCCCCCAGTTAAGTCCATGGTCTTATATATGACTTGCTTGGAACCAGAATTATTCTTCCATTCTAGTTTTTACAAATTTGCATTATTAGCTACCATGATTTAGAGCTAGTAGAAGAAAGAGAGTGGTCTCATCCTTCATGTTCCATTTAGGAGTAATGCTTTCTCTATGTCACTCCCATAGGTCTAAATACTGGCCTTGGCTTTATTGTTTCAAAGATGTCTTATTTGCAGAGTCTTCTATAGTTTATTGAACCATTATACTTAAACACAGAACTTCTCTTTCTCCTATTCCTATTGCTTCTCCTTCTGTTAATTTATGTACACTTGGCTAATAATGCACAACACAGACACTGACAAAAAATGTTTCTGAGAACCTACTTCCCACTTAAAATTGGTCTTAATTTACAGAGCATTTAGGAAATTTGAACTTAATGTACTCCAAGATAATTTTTTTCATGTTTTTTTAATTGTGAAAATGGTAGACAGAGGGATTAGAGTTACATAAGTAAGTTAGTGAGTACATTATCTAACGAACATTGTTACCTCCTCTTTTGTTTTTCCCTGCCATCCCTTTTCTCCCCACCACCCCAACTCTCACCTTTCATTCCCAACTAGTAAAGTTCATTCTCAACATAGTGTCTTGTTCATCTCATTGTAACAATGGGTCATACTGTGTACTTCTTTCAGCATTTTATTTCCCTTCCCCTCCCCACATTAGAAATTTGTATATGCAAGTTGGAGCTCACAGACCTCAAATACAGTGGAAACGGGTTATACCATGGAGGAGGAAAATAGAAGAGAAACAAAAAAATCACATAATATATGGTAGATTGGTAGTTGGGGTGGCTTTGCTAGGGCATGTTA
>NW_012292217.1:0-4092 GCF_000151885.1 Dipodomys ordii | reverse complement strand
CGAGAAGTAGGAGTAGGCGAGGGAGAAGAAGAAGCAGGAGAAGCAGAAGAAACAGAATGTGCGCAGAAGCAGAGGCAGAAGGAGAAGCAGAAGGAGAAATTGAAGCAGAAGCAGAAGCAGAAGGAGAAGCAGAAGCAGAAGCAGAAGAAGGAGAAGGACAAGGAGAAGGAGAAAGAGAAGCAGAAAGAGAAGCAGAACGAGAAGCAGGAGAAGCAGAAGCTGGAGAAGCCGAAGCAGAAGAAACAGAAGAAGGGGAAGAAGCAGAAGCAGAAGGAGAAGCAGAAACAGAAGGAAAAGCAGAAAGAGAAGCAGAAGAAGCAGCAGCAGGAGAAGCAGAAGGAGAAGCAGAAGCAGAAAGAGAAGCAAAAGCAGAAGGAGAAGCAGAAGAAACAGAAGAAGCAGAGGCAGTATCAGAAGAAGCAGAAGATTCAGAAGCAGAAGGAGAAGCAGAAGGAAAAGCAGAAGAACTAGAAGGAGAAGGAGAAGGAGAAACAGGAGTAGAAGCAGAAAGAGAAGCAGAAGAAGGAGCAGTAGAAGGAAAAGCGGCAGGAGAAACAGAAAGAGCAGCAGAAGGAGAAGCAGGAAATGCAGAAACAGGAGAAGAACAAGCAGAAGAAACAGGAGAAGGTCAAGAAGCAGAAGCAGAAGGAGAAGCAGAAAGAGAAGGAGGGGAAGCAGAAGAAGCAGAAGCAGGAGAAGCAGAAGCATAAGAATCCGAAGAAGCAGAAGCAGAACCTGAAGCAGAAGGAGAAGCAGGAGAAGCAGAAGAAGCAGAATCTTAAAAGCAGAATGAGAAGCAGAAGGAGAAGGAGAAGGAGAAAGAGAATCAAAAGCAGAAGGAGAAGCAGAAGAAACAGAAGAAGTAGAAGCAGTAGCAGTTGTAGCAGAAGCAATAGGAAAAGCAGAAGGAAAAGCAGAATAACAAGAAGGAAAAGGAGAAACAGAAGAAGAAGCAGAAAGAGAAGCAGGTAAAGCAGAAGAAGAAGAAGAAGCAGAAGGAGAATCAGAAGGAGAAGCAGAAGAAGGAGAAGGAGAAGCAGAAGCAGAAGAAGATGCAGAAGGAGAAGCAGAAGAAGCAGAAGCAGAAGGAGAAGCAGGAAAAGCAGAAGCAGAAGCAAAAGGTGAAGCAAAAGAAGGAGAAGGAGAAGCAGAGGCAGAAGAAGAAGCATAAGGACAAGCAGAAGGAAATGCAGAAGGAGAAGCAGGAGAAGCAGAAGAAGCAGAAGATGAAGGAGAAGCAGAAGTAGGAGAAGGAGAAGGAGGAGAAGCAGAAGCAGAAGGAGAAGCAGAAGCAGAATGAGAAGCAGAAAGAGAAGCAGGAGGAGGACAAGAAGCAGAAGCAGGAGAAGCCGAAAGAGAAGAAGCAGAAACAGAAGCAGAAGTAGAAGCAGAAGCAGAAGGAGAAGCAGCAGAAGAAGTAGAACCAGAAATTCAGGCACGAGAAACAGAAGAAGCAGTAGCAGAAGGAGAAGCAAAAAGAGAATCAGAAGAAGTAGAAAAGGCAGCAGAAGAAGCAGAAAAACAGGCAGACGAAGCAGAAGCAGAAAGAGAAGTCGAAGCAGAAGAAGCAGAAGAAGAAGCAGTAGAAGCATAAGAAGCAGAAGAAGGAGAAGCAGAACCAGAAGAAAAAGAAGAAGCATAAGAAGCAGAAGCAGAGGGAGAAACAGAAGAAGGAGAAGGAGCAGCAGAAGGTGAAGCAGAAGGAGATGCAGAAGCAGAAAGAGAAGCAGAAATAGAAGGAGAAGAAGAAGGAGAAGTTGGAGAATCAGAAGAAGCAGAAGCAGAAAGAGCAGCAGAAGAAGGAGAAGGAGAAGCAGAAGGAGAAGGACAAGCAGGAGAAGCAGAAGAAGCAGAAGCGGGAGAAGCAGAAGAAGAAGAAGAAACAGAAGAAGGAGAAGGAGCAGAAGGAGAAGCAGAAGCAGAAGGAGAAGCAGAAAGAGAAGCAGAAGAAGCAGAAGAAGCAGTAGCAGGAGAAGCAGAAGCAGAAGAAACAGAAGAAGCCGAAGAATCAGAAGGAGAACCTGAAGCAGAAGGAGAAGCAGAAGCAGCAGAAGCTGGAAAAGCAGAAGCAGAAGAAACCGAACAAGCAGAAGAAGCAGAAGCAGAACGAGAAGCAGAAGAAGAGGGAGAAAGAGAAGGATTAGGAGTAGGAGGAGCAGAAGCAGAATAAGAAGCAGAAAGAGAAGCAGAAGGAGAAGCAGACGGAGAAAAAGAAGAAGCAGAAGCAGGAGAAGCAGAAGCAGAATGAGAAACACAAGAAGGAGAAATTGAAGGAGAAGGAGAATGAGACGGAGAAGCAGAAGGGGAAGTAGGAGAAGCAGAAGAAGAAGAAGCAGGAGAAGCAGAAACAGAAGAAACAGAAGGAGAAGAGCAGAAGCAGAAGGAGAAGCAGAATGAGAAGCAGAAGAAGCAGAAGCTGAAGCAGCAGAAGAAGAAACAGAAAAAGCAGAAGAAGCAGAAGAAGAAGCAGCAGGAGAAGCAGAAGAAGAAGAAGGAGAAGGAGAAAGAGAAGGATTAGGAGTAGGAGAAACAGAAGGATAAGCAGAAGCAGAAAGAGAAGGAGAATGAGAAGGAGAAGCAGGAGCAGTAGTAGAAGCAGAAGAAGGAAAAGGAGAAGGAGAAGCATAAAGAGAAACAGAAGGAGAAGCAGGAGAAGCAGAAGCAGGAGAAGCAGAATCAGAAGAAATAGAAGAAGGAGAAGAAGCATAAGCAGAAAGAGAAGCAGAAACAGAAGGAGAAGCAGAAATAGAAGCAGAAGAAGCCGAAGAAGCAAAAGCAGAACCTAAAGCAGAAGGAGAAGCAGAAGAAGCAGAATCTGGAGAAGAAGAAGGAGAACCAGAAGGAGAAGCAGAAGCAGAAAGAGAAGCAAAAGCAGAAGGAGAAGCAGAAGGAGAAGCAGAAGAAACAGAAGAAGCAGAATCAGTAGCAGAAGAAGCTGAAGATGCAGAACCAGAAAGAGAAGCAGAAGGAATAGCAGAAGAACGAGAAGGAGAAATAGAAGGAGAAGAAGAAGGAGAAGCAGGAAAAGCAGAAGAAACAGAAGCAGACGGAGAAGCAGAAGAAGGAGAAGGAGAAGCCGGAGCAGAAGAAGAAGCAGAAGGAAAAGCACAAGCGGAAGGAGATGCAGAAGGAGAAGCAGGAAATGCAGAAGACGCAGAAGCAGAAGGAGAAGAAGAAGGAGAAGAATCAGAATCAGAAGAAGCAGAAGCAGAAATAGAAAGAGAAGCCGACGAAGAGAAGCAGAACGAGAAGCAGGAGAAGCAGAAGAAGCACAAGCGGGAGAAGCAGAAAAAGAAGAAACAGAAGAAGGAGAAGGAGCAGAACCAGAAGGAGAAGCAAAAGGAGAAGCAGAAAGAGAAGCAGGAAAAGCAGAAGAAGCAGAAGCAGGAGAAACAGAAGGAGAAGAAACAGGAGAAGGACAAGAAGCAGAAAGAGAAGCAGTAGAAGCAGAAGAAGCAGGAAAAGCAGAAGCAGAAGAAAGAGAAGAAGAAGAAGACGAAGAAGAAGAAGAAGCAGCAGCAGCATAAGGAGAAGCATAAGGAGAAGCATAAGGAGAAGCAGTAGAAGCAGAAGAAGCAGAAGCAGGAGAAGCTGAAACAGAAGAAAAAGAATAAGCAAAAGAAGCAGAAGCAGAAGCAGTGAGAGAAGCAGAAGAAGGAGAAGGAGAAGGAGCAGCAGAAGGAGAAGCAGAAGCAGAAAGAGAAGCAGAAACAGAAGGAGAACAAGAAGGAGAAGCAGGAGAAGCAGAAAGAGAAGGAGAAGAAGGAGAAGCAGAAGTAGAATCAGAAGAAACAGAAGAAGAAGAAGAAGAAGAAACAGAAGCAAAAGAAACAGAAGAAGGAGAAGAGCAGAAGCAATAGCAGAAGGAGAAGCAGATGCAGAAGGAGAAGCAGAAAGAGAAGCAGGAGAAGCAGAAGAAGCAGGAGAAGCAGAAGCAGAAGAAACAGGAGAAGCCGAAGAAGCAGAAGCAGAATCTGAAGCAGAAGGAGAAACAGAAGAAGCACAATCTGGAGCAGAAGCAGAAGAAACAGAAATAGTAGAATAAGCAGAAGCAGAAGCACCAGGACAAGCAGAGGAACAATAAGGAGAAGG
>NW_012292216.1:0-3854 GCF_000151885.1 Dipodomys ordii | reverse complement strand
ATTCAGAAGAAGCAGAAGCAGAAATAGAAAGAGAAGCCGACGAAGAGAAGCAGAACGAGAAGCAGGAGAAGCAGAAGAAGCACAAGCGGGAGAAGCAGAAGAAGAAGAAACAGAAGAAAGAGAAGGAGCAGAAGCAGGAGAAGCAGAAGGAGAAGCAGAAAGAGAAGCAGGAAAAGCAGAAGAAGCAGAAGCAGGAGAAGCAGAAGGAGAAAAAACAGGAGAAGGACAAGAAGCAGAAAGAGAAGCAGTAGAAGCAGAAGAGGCAGGAAAAGCAGAAGCAGAAGAAAGAGAAGAAGAAGAAGACGAAGAAGAAGAAGAAGAAGCAGCAGCATAAGGAGAAGCATAAGGAGAAGTATAAGGAGAAGCAGTAGAAGCAGAAGAAGCAGAAGCAGGAGAAGCTGAAGCAGAAGAAAAAGAATAAGCAAAAGAAGCAGAAGCAGAAGCAGTGAGAGAAGCAGAAGAAGAAGAAGGAGAAGGAGCAGCAGAAGGAGAAGCAGAAGCAGAAAGAGAAGCAGAAACAGAAGGAGAACAAGAAGGAGAAGCAGAAGAATCAGAAGAAGCAGAAATAGAAGGAGAAGAAGGAGAAGCAGAAGTAGAATCAGAAGAAACAGAAGAAGAAGAAGCAGAAGAAACAGAAGCAAAAGAAACAGAAGAAGGTGAAGAGCAGAAGCAGAAGCAGAAGGAGAAGCAGAAGCAGAAGGAGAAGCAGAAAGAGAAGCAGGAGAAGCAGAAGAAGCAGGAGAAGCAGAAGAAACAGGAGAAGCCGAAGAAGCAGAAGCAGAATCTGAAGCAGACGGAGAAACAGAAGAAGCACAATCTGAAGCAGAAGCAGAAGAAACAGAAATAGTAGAATAAGCAGAAGCAGAAACACCAGGACAAGCTGAAGAACAAGAAGGAGAAGGCGAAAGAGAAGGATTAGGAGTAGGAGAAGCAAAAGGATAAGCTGAAGCAGAAAGAGACGCAGAAGGAGAAGCAGCACGAGAAGTAGGAGAAGCAGGAGAAGCAGAAGCAAGAGAAGCAGAAGAAACAGAAGAACGCAGAAGCAGAATGAGAAGCAGAAGGAGAAATTGAAGCAGAAGGAGAAGCAGAAGAAGGAGAAGGAGAAGGAGAAGCAGAAAGAGAAGCAGAACGAGAAGAAGGAGAAGCAGAAGCAGGAGAAGCAGAAACAAAAGAAGGAGAAGAAGCAGAAGCAGAAGGAGAAGCAGAAACAGAAGGAAAAGCAGAAAGAGAAGCAGAAGAAGCAGCAGCAGGAGAAGCAGAAGCAGAAGAAGCCGAAGAAGCAGAAGCAGAACCTGAAGCAGAAGGAGAAGCAGAAGAAGCAGAATCTGGAGAAGCAGAAGGAGAAGCAGAAGCAGAAAGAGAAGCAAAAACAGAAGGAGAAGCAGAAGGAGAAGCAGAAGAAACAGAAGAAGCAGAGGCAGTAGCAGAAGAAGCAGAAGATGCAGAAGCAGAAGGAGAAGCAGAAGGAAAAGCAGAAGAACGAGAAGGAGAAGGAGAAGGAGAAACAGAATGAGAAGCAGAAAGAGAAGCAGAAGAAGGAGCAGGAGAAGGAAAAGCAGCAGGAGAAGCAGAAAGAGCAGTAGAAGGAGAAGCAGGAGATGCAGAAACAGGAGAAGCAGAAGCAGAAGAAACAGGAGAAGGACAAGAAGCAGAAGCAGAAGGAGAAGCAGAAACAGAAGGAGAAGCAGAAAGAGAAGGAGGGGAAGCAGAAGAAGCAGAAGCAGACGGAGAAGCAGAAGAAGGAGAAGGAGAAGCCAGAGCAAAAGAAGAAGCAGAAGGAAAAGAACAAGCAGAAGGAGATGCAGAAGGAGAAGCAGGAAATGCAGAAGACACAGAAGCAGAAGGAGAAGAAGAAGGAGAAGAATCAGAATCAGAAGAAGCAGAAGCAGAAATAGAAAGAGAAGCCGATGAAGAGAAGCAGAACGAGAAGCAGGAGAAGCAGAAGAAGCCCAAGCGGGAGAAGCAGAAGAAGAAGAAACAGAAGTAGGAGAAGGAGCAGAACCAGAAGGAGAAGCAAAAGGGGATGCTGAAAGAGAAGCAGGAAAGCAGAAGAAGCAGAAGCAGGAGAAACAGAAGGAGAAGAAACAGGAGAAGGACAAGAAGCAGAAAGAGAAGCAGTAGAAGCAGAAGAAGCAGGAAAAGCAGAAGCAGAAGAAAGAGAAGAAGAAGAAGAAGAAGAAGAAGAAGAAGAAGAAGAAGAAGAAGAAGAAGAAGAAGAAGAAGAAGAAGAAGCAGAAGGAGAAGCATAAGGAGAAGCATAAGGAGAAGCAGTAGAAGCAGAAGAAGCAGAAGCAGGAGAAGCTGAAGCAGAAGAAAAAGAATAAGCAAAAGAAGCAGAAGCAGAAGCAGTGAGAGAAGCAGAAGAAGGAGAAGGGGAAGGAGCAGCAGAAGGAGAAGCAGAAGCAGAAAGAGAAGCAGAAACAGAAGGAGAACAAGAAGGAGAAGCAGGAGAATCAGAAGAAGCAGAAAGAGAAGGAGAAGAAGGAGAAGCAGAAGTAGAATCAGAAGAAACAGAAGAAGAAGAAGAAGAAGAAGAAGAAGAAACAGAAGCAAAAGAAACAGAAGAAGGAGAAGAGCAGAAGCAGAAGCAGAAGGAGAAGCAGAAGCAGAAGGAGAAGCAGAAAGAGAAGCAGGAGAAGCAGAAGAAGCAGGAGAAGCAGAAGCAGAAGAAACAGGAGAAGCCGAAGAAGCAGAAGCAGAATCTGAAGCAGAAGGAGAAACAGAAGAAGCACAATCTGGAGCAGAAGCAGAAGAAACAGAAATAGTAGAATAAGCAGAAGCAGAAGCACCAGGACAAGCAGAGGAACAAGAAGGAGAAGGCGAAAGAGAAGGATTAGGAGTAGGAGAAGCAAAAGGATAAGCAGAAGCAGAAAGAGACGCAGAAGGAGAAGCAGCACGAGATGTAGGAGAAGCAGGAGAAGCAGAAGCAAGAGAAGCAGAAGAAACAGAAGACGCAGAAGCAGAATGAGAAGCAGAAGGAGAAATTGAAGCAGAAGGAGAAGAAGAAGCAGAAGGAGAAGCAGAAGAAAGAGAAGGAGAAGTAGAAGCAGAAAGAGAAGCAGAAAGAGCAGCACAACGAGAAGCTCAACGAGAAGCAGAAGCAGGAGAAGCAGAAGCAGAAGAAACTTAAGAAGGAGAAGAAGCAGAAGCAGAAGGAGAAGCAGAAACAGAAGGAAAAGCAGAATTAGAAGCAGGAGCAGGAGAAGAAGCAGCAGCAGGAGAAGCAGAAGCAGAAGAAGCCGAAGAAGCAGAAGCAGAACCTGAAGCATAAGGAGATACAGGAGAATCAGAAGAAGAAGAATCTGGAGAAGCAGAAGGAGAAGCAGAAGAAACAGAAGAAGCAGAGGCAGTAGCAGAAGATGCAGAAGCAGAAGAAGCAGAAGCAGTAGTAGAAGCAGAAGAAGGAGAAGCAGAAGGAGAAGCATAAAGAGAAACAGAAGGAGAAGCAGGAGAAGCAGAAGCAGGAGAAGCAGAATCAGAAGAAATAGGAGAAGGAGACGAAGCAGAAGCAGAAAGAGAAGCAGAAACAGAAGGAGAAGCAGAAATAGAAGCAGAAGGAGCCGAAGAAGCAAAAGCAGAACATAAAGCAGAAGGAGAAGCAGAAGAAGCAGAATGTGGAGAAGAAGAAGGAGAACCAGAAGGAGAAGCAGAAGCAGAAAGAGAAGCAAAAGCAGAAGGAGAAGCAGAGGAAACAGAAGAAGCAGAATCAGTAGCAGAAGAAGCTGAAGATGCAGAAGCAGAAAGAGAAGCAGAAGGAATAGCAGAAGAACAAGAAGGAGAAATAGAAGGAGAAGCAGAAGGAGAAGCAGGAAAAGCAGAAGAAACAGAAGCAGACGGAGAAGCAGAAGAAGGAG
>NW_012292215.1:0-1297 GCF_000151885.1 Dipodomys ordii | reverse complement strand
CCCAGCAGCTCCCGGAAGCCGCTTCCGTCGCGCAGGGGCATGGACTCCAGCAGGTGGTTCAAGAGCTCAGCCGAGACCGTGGCGTCGATGGCCTGGCACGTGGACACGAACGTGTGCACCTCGTGCATGCACCGGATGTAGCCGGCCGCGAAGCGCTCGCTGGCCTCCGCCTGCAGCTGCTCCCGCTCTGCGCCCCAGGGTGGGTGGAGAGGGCGACGGCACTGTGAGTGGGCTCTGCCCAGACCTCCCCTCAGGGCTAACCCGGGGCCCACCTGCCCAGGGCGCCCGAGCCCCGCCCGCGAGCCCCGCCGCCACTCACCACGCGCCCGGCCCCGCAGCGCGCCCTGCACGCGCCGCACCGTCAGCTCCAGCACCTCGGCGTTCTCCAGCTTGGCCTGCACCTGCGTGGGGCGGGGCGGGGCCGGGGTGTGAGCGCCCGCCCGTGCACGGTCCCCAGGGCATCTCGCCATGCAGGTACCCGGGACGCCCCGCCGTGCACGGTCCCCTAGGACGCCCGCTCCGTGCACTGTTCCCGGATACCCGCTCCGTGCACGGTCCCCCGGGACGCCCGCTCCGTGCACGGTCCCCCGGGACGCCCGCTCCGTGCACGGTCCCCCGGATGCCCACACCGTGCACGGTCCCCCGGGACGCCCACTCCGTGCACAGTCCCCAGGGACGCCCACCCCATGCACGGTCCCCCGGGACGCCCGCTCCGTGCACGGTCCCCCGGGACGCCCGCTCCGTGCACGGTCCCCCGGACGCCCACTCCGTGCACGGTCCCCGGGACGCCCCGCCGTGCGCACGGTCCGCGGGGCCGCCCGCCAGCCCGGCCCTCGCGCACCTCGGTGCCCGCCAGCAGCAGCCGCAGCTCCTGCAGGCTCTCGTTGATCCGTGCGCGCCGCTTCTTCTCCACCAATGGCTTCCGGGCCTGTGGGAAGCGGGCCACTGAACCCCGGCCCCGCGCGGCCTCCCACTCGCCCGTCCATCCGCGACCCGCACCCGCACCTTGCGGCCTCCCAGCGCCTCCCAGCCTTCCTCCTCTTCGCGGCCCGCACGGTCCCGGCCAGGCGCCTGAGACGGAGCCATGGTCCGAGCGGCCAGGAGCGCGGCGGGGACTGCGAGGGCCGGCGTCCCCGCCACTACCCGGCCACAGCCCCTGGATCCCGCTCCGCCGCCCGTTCCGGCCCGCGACGCCCCTCCCCTTTTATAGCAGCTTATTTGCATCTCCATGCGCCGATTGGACGTGAGGGCCCGGCCGCGAGGAGCGCTGTGGCCAATAGGAGTGGAGCGCTTTGTC
>NW_012292214.1:0-7956 GCF_000151885.1 Dipodomys ordii | reverse complement strand
CAGAAGATACTGAATTAACAGAAGCAGTATCAGTTGCAGCAGTAGGAGATGCAGAAGGAAAAGTTGAAGAACGAGAAGGAGAAGGAAAAACATAAGGAGAAGCAGAAAGAGAATCAGAAGGAGATGCAGAAGGAGAAGCAGAAGCAGAAGAAGAAACATAAGGACAAGCACAAGCTGAAGGAGATGCAGAAGGAGAAGCAGGAGAAGCAGAAGAAGCAGAAGCAGAAGAAGAAGTATAAGCAGGAGAAGGAGAAAGAAGAGCAGCAGAAGCAATAGGAGAAGCAGAAGGAGAAGCAGAAGCAGAATGAGAAGCAGAAAGAGAAGCTGTAGAAGCAGAAGATGAAGGAAAAGCAGAAGCAGAAGAAAGAGAAGAAGAAGAAGAAGAAGAAGAAGAAGAAGAAGAAGAAGAAGAAGAAGAAGAAGAAGAAGAAGAAGAAGAAGAAGAAGAAGAAGAAGAACAAGAACAAGAAGAAGAAGAACAAGAAGAAGAAGAAGAAGAACAAGAAGCATAAGGAGAAGCATAAGGAGGAGCATAAGGAGAAGCAGTAGAAGCAGAAGAAGCAGAAGCAGGAGAAGCAGAAGCAGAAGAAAAAGAATAAGCAAAAGAAGCAGAAGCAGAAGCACTGGGAGAAGCAGAAGAAGGAGAAGGAGAAGGAGCAGCAGAAGGAGAAGCAGAAGCAGAAAGAGAAGCAGAAACAGAAGGAGAACAAGAAGGAGAAGCAGGAGAATCAGAAGAAGCAGAAGTAGAAGCAGAAGAAGCAGAAGAAGAAGAAGAAGAACAAGAAGCATAAGAAGCAGAAGCAGAAGAAGCAGAACCAGAAGAAAAAGAAGAAGCATAAGAAGCAGAAGCATAGGGAGAAGCAGAAGAAGGACAAGGAGCAGCAGAAGGAGAAGCAGAAGGAGAATCAGGAGGAGAAGCAGAAGAAGGAGAAGCAGAAGCAGAAGAAGAAGCAGAAGAAGAAGCAGAAGCAGAAGAAGATGCAGAAGGAGAAGCAGGAGAAGCAGAAGAAGCAGAAGCAGAAGGAGAAGCAGAAGTAGGAGAAGGAGAAGGAGAAGGAAGGGCAGCATAATCAATAGGAGAGGCAGAAAGATAAGCAGAAGCAGAAAGATAAGCAGAAAGAGAAGCAGTAGTAGCAGAAGAAGCAGGAAAAGCAGAAGCAGAAAAAGAGAAGAAGAAGACGAAGACGAAGACGAAGAAGAAGAAGAAGAAGAAGAAGGAGAAGCATAAGGAGAACCATAAGGAGAAGCATAAGGAGAAGCAGTAGAAGCAGAAGAAGCAGAAGCAGGAGAAACAGAAGCAGAAGAAAAAGAATAAGCAACAGAAGCAGTGGGAGAAGCAGAAGAAGGAGAAGGAGAAGGAGCAGCAGAAGGAGAAGCAGAAGCAGAAAGAGAAGCAGAAACAGAAGGAGAACAAGAAGGAGAAGCAGGAGAATCAGAAGAAGCAGAAAGAGAAGGATAAGAAGGAGAAGCAGAAGTAGAATCAGAAAAAAACAGAAGAAGAAGAAGAAGAAACAGAAGCAAAAGAAACAGAAGAAGGAGAAGAGCAGAAGCAGAAGTAGAAGGAGAAGCAGAAGCAGAAGGAGAAGCAGAAAGAGAAGCAGGAGAAGCAGAAGAAGCAGGAGAAGCAGAAGCAGAAGAAACAGGAGAAGCCGAAGAAGCAGAAGCAGAATCTGAAGCAGAAGGAGAAACAGAAGAAGCACAATCTGAAGCAGAGGCAGAAGAAACAGAAATAGTAGAATAAGCAGAAGCAGAAGCACCAGGACAAGCAGAAGAACAAGAAGGAGAAGGCGAAAGAGAAGGATTAGGAGTAGGAGAAGCAAAAGGATAAGCAGAAGCAGAAAGAGACGCAGAAGGAGAAGCAGCACGAGAAGTAGGAGAAGCAGGAGAAGCAGAAGCAAGAGAAGCAGAAGAAACAGAAGACGCAGAAGCAGAATGAGAAGCAGAAGGAGAAATTGAAGCAGAAGGAGAAGGAGAAGCTGAAGAAGGAGAAGGAGAAGCAGAAAGAGAAGCAGAAAGAGAAGCACAACGAGAAGCAGGAGAAGCAGAAGCAGGAGAAGCAGAAGCAGAAGAAACATAAGTAGGAGAAGAAGCAGAAGCAGGAGCAGAAACAGAAGGAAAAGCAGAAATAGAAGCAGGAGCAGCAGCAGAAGCAGCAGCAGGAGAAGCAGAAGCTGGAGGAGCCGAAGAAACAGAAGCAGAACCTGAAGCTTAAGGAGATACAGGAGAAGCAGAAGAAGCAGAATCTGGAGAAGCCGAAGGAGAAGCAGAAGCAGAAAGAGAAGCAAAAGCAGAAGGAGAAGCAGAAGCAGAAAGAGAAACAAAAGCAGAAGGAGAAGCAGAAGGAGAAGCAGAAGAAACAGAAGAAGTAGAGGCAGTAGCAGAAGATGTAGAAGCAGAAGGAGAATCAGAAGGAAAAGCAGAAGAACGAGAAGGAGAAGGAGAAGGAGAAACAGAATGAGAAGCAGAAAGAGAAGCAGAAGAAGGAGCAGGAGAAGGAAAAGCAGCAGGAGAAGCAGAAAGAGAAGCAGAAGGAGAAGCAGGAGATGCAGAAACAGGAGAAGCAGAAGCAGAAGAAACAGGAGAAGGACAAGAAGCAGAAGCAGAAGGAGAAGCAGAAACAGAAGGAGAAGCAGAAAGAGAAGGAGGGAAAGCAGAAGAAGCAGAAGCAGGAGAAGCAGAAGCATAAGAATGCGAAGACGCAGAAGCAGAACCTGAAGCAGAAGGAGAAGCAGAAGAAGCAGAATCTGGAGAAGCAGAATGAGAAGCAGAAGGAGAAGCAGAAGCAGAAAGAGAATCAAAAGCAGAAGGAGAAGCAGAAGAAACAGAAGAAGTAGAAGCAGTAGCAGGTGCAGCAGAAGCAGAAGGAAAAGCAGAAAAACAGGAAGGAGAAGGAGAAACAGAAGGAGAAGTAGAAGGAGAAGCAGAAAGAGAAGCAGGTAAAGCAGAAGAAGAAGAAGAAGCAGAAGGAGAATCAGAAGGAGAAGAAGAAGAAGGAGAAGGAGAAACAGAAGCAGAAGAAGATGCAGAAGGAGAAGCAGGAGAAGCATAAGAAGCAGAAGCAGAAGGAGAAGCAGGAGAAGCAGAAGAAGCAGAATCTGGAGAAGCAGAAGGAGAAGCAGAAGCAGAAAGAGAAGCAAAAGCAAAAGGAGAAGCAGAAGAAACAGAAGAAGCAGAGGCAGTAGCAGAAGAAGCAGAAGATTCAGAAACAGACGGAGAAGCAGAAGGAAAAGCAGAACAACGAGAAGGAGAAGGAGAAGGAGAAACAGAAGGAGAAGCAGAAAGAGAAGCAGAAGAAGGAGCAGGAGAAGGAAAAGCAGCAGGAGAAGCAGAAAGAGCAGCAGAAGGAGAAGCAGGAGATGCAGAAACAGGAGAAGCAGAAGCAGAAGGAACAGGAGAAAGACAAGAAGCAGAAGCAGAAGGAGAAGCAGAAACAGAAGGAGAAGTAGAAAGAGAAGGAGGGGAAGCAGAAGAAGCAGAAGCAGGAGAAGCAGACTCATAAGTATCCGAAGAAGCAGAAGCAGAACCTGAAGCAGAAGGAGAAGCTGGAGAAGCAGAAGAAGCAGAATCTGGAGAAGCAGAAGGAGAAGCAGAAGGAGAAGCAGAAGCAGAAAGAGAATCAAAAGCAGAAGGAGAAGCAGAAGAAACAGAAGAAGTAGAAGCAGTAGTAATTGTAGCAGAAGCAGAAGAAGAAGCAGAAGGAAAAGCAGAAGAACAAGAAGGAGAAGGAGAAACAGAAGGAGAAGCAGAAGGAGAAGCAGAAAGAGAAGCAGGTGAAGCAGAAGAAGAATAAGAAGGAGAAGCAGAAGAAGGAGAAGGATAAGCAGAAGCAGAAAAATATGCAGAAGGAAAAGCAGAAGAAGCAGAAGCAGAAGGAGAAGCAGGAAAAGCAGAAGAAGCCGAAGCAAAAGGAGAAGCAAAAGAAGGAGAAGGAGAAGCAGAGGCAGAAGAAGAAGCATAAGGCCAAGCACAAGCAGAAGGAGATGCAGAAGGAGAAGCAGAAGAAGCAGAAGATGAAGGAGAAGCAGAAGTAGGAGAAGGAGAAGGAGGAGAAGCAGAAGCAGAAGGAGAAGCAGAAGCGGAAAGAGAAGCAGAAAGAGAAGCAGGAGAAGCACAAGAAGCAGAAGCAGGAGAAGCCGAAAGAGAAGAAGCAGAAGAAGCAGAATCAGAATAAGAAGTAGAAGCAGAAGGAGAAGCAGCAGAAGAAGTAGAATTAGAAATTCAGGCAGGAGAAACAGAAGAAGCAGAAGCAGAAGGCGAAGCAAAAAGAGAAGGAGAAGGAGAAGAAGCAGTAGAAGTAGAAGCAGCAGAAGAAGCAGAAAAACAAGCAGGAGAAGCAGAAGCACAAAGAGAAGTAGAAGCAGAAGAAGCAGAAGCAGAAGAAGAAGCAGTAGAAGCATAAGAAGCAGAAGAAGGAGAAGCAGAAACAGAAGAAATAAAGAAGCATAAGATGCAGAAGCAGATGGAGAAACAAAAGTAGGAGAAAGAGCAGCAGAAAGTGAAGCAGAAGGAGATGCAGAAGCAGAAAGAGAAGCAGAAACAGAAGGAGAAGAAGAAGGAGAAGTTGGAGAATCAGAAGAAGCAGAAGCAGAAAGAGAAGCAGAAGAAGGAGAAGCAGAAGGAGAAGGACAAGCAGGAGAAGCAGAAGAAGCAGAAGCAGGAGAAGCAGCAGAAGAAGAAACAGAAGAAAGAGAAGGAGCAGAAGGAGAAGCAGAAGCAGAAGGAGAAGCAGAAAGAGAAGCAGAAGAAGCAGTAGCAGGAGAAGCAGAAGCAGAAGAAACAGAAGAAGCCCAAGAAGCAGAAGGAGAACCTGAAGCAGAAGGACAAGCAGAAGCAGCAGAAGCTGGAAAAGCAGAAGCAGAAGAAACAGAACAAGCAGAAGAAGCAGAAGAAGAACGAGAAGCAGAAGAAGAAGAAGGAGAAAGAGAAGGATTAGGAGTGGGAGGAGCAGAAGGAGAATCAGAAGCAGAAAGAGAAGCAGAAGGAGAAGCAGAAGGAGAAACAGAAGAAGCAGAAGTAGGAGAAGCAGAAGCAGAATGAGAATGAGAAGCACAAGAAGGAGAAATTGAAGGAGAAGGAGAATGAGACGGAGAAGCAGAAGGAGAAGTAGGAGAAGCAGAAGAAGAAGCAGGAGAAGCAGAAGCAGAAGAAACAGAAGAAGGAGAAGAGCAGAAGCAGAAGCAGACGGAGAAGCAGAAGCAAAAGGAGAAGCAGAAGAAGCAGAAGCTGAAGCAGAAGAAGAAGAACAGAAAAAGCAGAAGAAGCAGAAGAAGAAGCAGCAGGAGAAGCAGAAGAAGAAGAAGGAGAAGGAGAAAGAGAAGGATTAGGAGTAGGAGAAACAGAAGGATAAGCAGAAGCAGAAAGAGAAGGAGAATGAGAAGGAGAAGCAGGAGAAGTAGAAGAAGCAGGAGAAGTAGAAGAAGCAGAAACAGGAGAAGCAGAAGCAGAATGAAAAGCAGAAGAAGGAGAAATTGAAACAGAAGAAGATGCAGAAAGAGAAGCAGGAGCAGTAGTAGAAGCAGAAGAAGGAGAAGCAGAAGGAGAAGCATAAAGAGAAACAGAAGGAGAAGCAGGAGAAGCAGAAGCAGGAGAAGCAGAATCAGAAGAAATAGAAGAAGGAGAAGAAGCAGAAGCAGAAAGAGAAGCAGAAACAGAAGGAGAAGCAGAAATAGAAGCAGAAGAAGCCGAAGAAGCAAAAGCAGAACCTAAAGCAGCAGGAGAAGCAGGAGAAGCAGAAGAAGCAGAATCTGGAGAAGAAGAAGGAGAACCAGAAAGAGAAGCAGAAGCAGAAAGAGAAGCAAAAGCAGAAGGAGAAGCAGAAGAAACAGAAGAAGCAGAATCAGTAGTAGAAGAAGCTGAAGATGCAGAACCAGAAAGAGAAGCAGAAGGAATAGCAGAAGAACGATAAGGAGAAATAGAAGGAAAATCAGAAGGAGAAGCAGGAAAAGCAGAAGAAACAGAAGCAGACGGAGAAGCAGAAGAAGGAGAAGGAGAAGCCGGAGCAGAAGAAGAAGCAGAAGGAAAAGCACAAGCAGAAGGAGATGCAGAAGGAGAAGCAGGAGATGCAGAAGACGCAGAAGCAGAAGGAGAAGAAGAAGGAGAAGAAGCAGAATCAGAAGAAGCAGAAGCAGAAATAGAAAGAGAAGCCGACGAAGAGAAGCAGAACGAGAAGCAGGAGAAGCAGAAGAAGCACAAGTGGGAGAAGCAGAAGAAGAAGAAACAGAAGAAGGAGAAGGAGCAGAACCAGAAGGAGAAGCAGAAGGAGAAGCAGAAAGAGAAGCAGGAAAAGCAGAAGAAGCAGAAGCAGGAGAAGCTGAAGGAGAAGAAACAGGAGAAGGACAAGAAGCAGAAAGAGAAGCAGTAGAAGCAGAAGAAGCAGGAAAAGCAGAAGCAGAAGAAAGAGAAGAAGAAGAAGACGAAGAAGAAGAAGAAGCAGCAGCAGCATAAGGAGAAGCATAAGGAGAAGTATAAGGAGAAGCAGTAGAAGCAGAAGAAGCAGAAGCAGGAGAAGCTGAAGCAGAAGAAAAAGAATAAGCAAAAGAAGCAGAAGCAGAAGCAGTGAGAGAAGCAGAAGAAGGAGAAGGAGAAGGAGCTGCAGAAGGAGAAGCAGAAGCAGAAAGAGAAGCAGAAACAGAAGGAGAACAAGAAGGAGAAGCAGGAGAATCAGAAGAAGCAGAAAGAGAAGGAGAAGAAGGAGAAGCAGAAGTAGAATCAGAAGAAACAGAAGAAGAAGAAGCAGAAGAAACAGAAGCAAAAGAAACAGAAGAAGGAGAAGAGCAGAAGCAGAAGCAGAAGGAGAAGCAGAAAGAGAAGCAGGAGAAGCAGAAAAAGCAGGAGAAGCAGAAGCAGAAGAAACAGGAGAAGCCGAAGAAGCAGAAGCAGAATCTGAATCAGAAGGAGACACAGAAGAAGCACAATCTGAAGCAGAAGCAGAAGAAACAGTAATAGTAGAATAAGCAGAAGCAGAAGCAGCAAGAGAAGCAGAAGAAGAAGAAGTCGGAGAAGGCGAGAAAGAAGGATTAGGAGTAGGAGAAGCAAAAGGATAAGCAGAAGCAGAAAGAGACGCAGAAGGAAAAGCAGCACGAAAAGTAGGAGAAGCAGGAGAAGCAGAAGCAGGAAAAGCAGAAGAAACAGAAGACGCAGAAGCAGAATGAGAAGCAGAAGGAGAAATTGAAGCATCATCAGAAGGAGAAGCAGAAGCAGAAGGAGAAGCAGAAGAAGGGGAAGGAGAAGCAGAAAGAGAAGCAGAAAGAGAAGCAGAACGAGAAGCAGGAGAAGCAGAAGCAGGAGAAGCAGAAGCAGAAGAAGCCGAAGAAGCAGAAGCCGAAGAAGCAGAAGCAGAACCTGAAGCAGAAGAAAAAGCAGGAGAAGCAGAAGAAGCAGAATCTGGAGAAGCAGAAGGAGAAGCAGAAGCAGAAAGAGAAGCAAAAGCAGAAGGAGAAGCAGAAGGAGAAGCTGAAGAAACAGAAGAATCAGAGGCAGTAGCAGAAGAAGCAGAAGATGCAGAAGCAGAAGGAGAAGCAGAAGGAAAAGCAGAAGAACGAGAAGGAGAAGGAGAAGGAGAAACAGAAGGAGAAGCAGAAAGAGAAGCAGAAGAAGGAGCAGGAGAAAGAAAAGCAGCAGGAGAAGCAGAAATAGCAGCAGAAGGAGAAGCAGGAGATGCAGAAACAGGAGAAGCAGAAACAGAAGCAGAAGAAACAGGAGAAGGACAAGAAGCAGAAGCAGAAGGAGAAGCAGAAACAGAAGGAGAAGCAGAAAGAGAAGGAGCGGAAGCAGAAGAAGCAGAAGAAGGAGAAGCAGTAGCAATTGTAGCAGAAGCAGAACGAGAAGCAGAAGGAAAAGCAGAAGAACAAGAAGGAGAAGGAGAAACAGAAGGAGAAGCAGAAGGAGAAGCAGAAAGAGAAGCAGGTAAAGCAGAAGAAGAAGAAGCAGAAGGAGAAACAGAAGGGAGAAGCAGAA
>NW_012292213.1:0-7960 GCF_000151885.1 Dipodomys ordii | reverse complement strand
AAGTAGAAGCAGAAGCAGTAGCAGAAGCAGAAGTAGAAGCAGAAGAAGGAGAAGCAGAAGGTGTAGCATTATGGAGAAACAGAAGGTGAAGCAGGAGTATGCTGATGTAGCAGAAGGAGTAGGAGAAGTAGGAGTAGGAGAAGTAAGAGCAGCAGGAGCAATAGGAGAAGCAGAAGCAGAATGAGAAGCAGTAGAAGAAGAAGAAGCAGGAAAAGCAGAAGCAGCAGAAGGAGTTTTAGTAGAAGAAGAAGAAGAAGAAGAAGAAGAAGAAGAAGAAGAAGAAGAAGAAGAAGAAGAAGAAGAAGAAGAAGAAGAAGAAGAAGAAGAAGAAGAAGAAGAAGGAGAAGGAGAAGGAGAAGCAGTAGAAGGAGAAGGAGAAGCAGAAGAAGCAGAAGCTGGAGAAGCAGAAGCAGGAGAAGCAGAAGCAGAAGAAAACGAATAAGCATAAGAAGCAGAATCAGAGGGAGAAGCAGAAGAAGGAGAAGCAGAAGCAGAAGAAGCAGCAGAAGGAGAAGCAGAAGCAGAAGAAGATGCAGAAGGAGAAGCAGGAGAAGCAGAAGACGGAGAAGGAGAAGGCGAAAGAGAAGGATTAAGAGTAGGAGAAGCAAAAGGATAAGCAGAAGCAGAAAGAGACGCAGAAGGAGAAGCAGCACGAGAAGTAGGAGAAGCAGGAGAAGCAGAAGCAGGAGAAGCAGAAGAAACAGAAGACGCAGAAGCAGAATGAGAAGCAGAAGGAGAAATTGAAGCAGAAGCAGAAGGAGAAGCAGAAGCAGAAGGAGAAGCAGAAGAAGGAGAAGGAGAAGCAGAAAGAGAAGCACAACGAGAAGCAGGAGAAGCAGAAGCAGGAGAAGCAGAAGCAGAAGAAACATAGGAAGGAGAAGAAGCAGATGCAGAAGGAGAAGCAGAAACAGAAGGAAAAGCAGAAAGAGAAGCAGGAGAAGCAGAAGAAGCAGCAGCAGGAGAAGCAGAAGCAGAAGAAGCAGAAGGAGAACCAGAAGCAGAAAGAGAAGCAAAAGCAGAAGGAGAAGCAGAACTAGAAGCAGAAGAAACAGAAGAAGCAGAGGCAGTAGCAGAAGAAGCAGAAGATGCAGAAGCAGAAGGAGAAGCAGAAGGAAAAGCAGAAGAACGAGAAGGTGAAGGAGAAGGAGAAACAGAAGGAGAAGCAGAAAGAGAAGCAGAAGAAGGAGCAGGAGAAGGAAAAGCAGCAGGAGAAGCAGAAAGAGCAGCAGAAGGAGGAGCAGGAGATGCAGAAACAGGAGAAGCATAAGCAGAACAAACAGGAAAAGGACAAGAAGCAGAAGCAGAAGGAGAAGCAGATACAGAAGGAGAAGCAGAAAGAGAAGGAGGGGAAGCAGAAGAAGCAGAAGATGAAGGAGAAGCAGAAGTAGGAGAAGGAGAAGGAGGAGAAGCAGAAGCAGAAGGAGAAGCAGAAGCGGAATGAGAAGCAGAAAGAGAAGCAGGAGAAGCACAAGAAGCAGAAGCAGGAGAAGCCGAAAGAGAAGAAGCAGAAGAAGCAGAATCAGAAGCAGAATTAGAAGCAGAAGCAGAAGGAGAAGCAGCAGAAGAAGTAGAACCAGAAATTCAGGCAGGAGAAACAGAAGAAGTAAAAGCAGAAGGAGAAGCAAAAAGAGAAGCAGTAGGAGAAGTAGAAGAAGCAGCAGAAGGAGAAGCAGCAGAAGAAGCAGAAAAACAAGCAGGAGAAGCAGAAGCAGAAAGAGAAGTAGAAGCAGAAAAAGCAGAACCAGAAGAAGAAGCAGTAGAAGCACAAGAAGCAGAAGCAGGAGAAGCAGAAGCAGAAGATAAAGAAGAAGCATAAGAAGCAGAAGCAGAGGGAGAAGCAGAAACAGAAGGAGAAGCAGAAAGAGAAAGAGGGGAAGCAGAAGAAGCAGAAGCAGGAGAAGCAGAAGCATAAGAATCCGAAGAAGCAGAAGCAGAACCTGAAGCAGAAGGAGAAGCAGGAGAAGCAGAAGAAGCCGAATCTGGAGAAGCAGAATGAGAAGCTGAAGTAGAAGCAGAAGCAGAAGCAGAAAGAGAATCAAAAGCAGAAGGAGAAGCAGAAGAAACAGAAGAAGCAGAAGCAGTAGCAGTTGAAGCAGAAGCAGAAGGAGAAGCAGAAGGAAAAGCAGAAGAACGAGAAGGAGAAGTAGAAACAGAAGGAGAAGCAGAAGGAGAATCAGAAGTAGAAGCAGAAGAAGCAGAAGGAGAAGCAGAAGGAGAAACAGAAGCAGAAGAAACAGCAGAAAGAGAAGCAAAAGCAGAAGAAGATGCAGAAGGAGAAGCAGGAGAAGCAGAAGAAGCAGAAGCAGAAGGAGAAGTAGAAGAAGGAGAAGGAGAAGGAAGAGCCGCAGAAGCAATAGGAGAAGCAGAAAGAGAAGCAGAAGCAGAATGAGAAGCAGAAAGAGAAGCAGTTAAAGCAGAAGAAGCAGGAAAAGCAGAAGCAGAAGAAAGAGAAGAAGACGAAGAAGAAGAAGAAGAAGCATAAGTAGAAGCATAAGGAGAAGCATAAGGAGAAGGAGAAGGAGAAGCAGTAGAAGCAGAAGAAGCAGAAGCAGGAGAAGCAGAAGCAGAAGAAAAAGAATAAGCAAAAGAAGCAGAAGCAGAAGCAGTGGGAGAAGCAGAAGAAGAAGGAGAAGGAGCAGCAGAAGGAGAAGCAGAAGCAGAAAGAGAAGCAGAAACCGAAGGAGAACAAGAAGGAGAAGCAGGAGAATCACAAGAAGCAGAAAGAGAAGGAGAAGAAGGAGAAGCAGAAGTAGAATCAGAAGAAACAGAAGAAGAAGAAGCAGAAGAAACAGAAGCAAAAGAAACAGAAGAAGGAGAAGAGCAGAAGCAAAAGCAGAAGGAGAAGCAGAAGTAGAAGCAGAAGGAGAAGCAGAAAGAGAAGCAGGAGAAGCAGAAGAAGCAGGAGAAGCAGAAGCAGAAGAAACAGGAGAAGCCGAAGAAGCAGAAGCAGAATCTGAAGCAGAAGGAGAAACAGAAGAAGCACAGTCTGAAGCAGAAGCAGAAGAAACAGAAATAGTAGAATAAGCAGAAGCAGAAGCACCAGGACAAGCAGAAGAACAAGAAGGAGAAGGCGAAAGAGAAGGAATAGGAGTAGGAGAAGCAAAAGGATAAGCAGAAGCAGAAAGAGACGCAGAAGGAGAAGCAGCACGAGAAGTAGGAGAAGCAGGAGAAGCAGAAGCAAGAGAAGCAGAAGAAACCGAAGACGCAGAAGCAGAATGAGAAGCAGAAGGAGAAATTGAAGCAGAAGGAGAAGAAGAAGCAGAAGGAGAAGCAGAAGAAAGAGAAGGAGAAGTAGAAGTAGAAAGAGAAGCAGAAAGAGAAGCAGAAAGAGCAGCACAACGAGAAGCACAACGAGAAGCATGAGAAGCAGAAGCAGGAGAAGCAGAAGGAGAAGAAACATAAGAAGGAGAAGAAGAAGAAGGAGAAGCAGAAACAGAAGGAAAAGCAGAAATAGAAGCAGGAGCAGCAGAAGAAGAAGCAGCAGGAGAAGCAGAAGCAGAAGAAGCCGAAGAAACAGAAGCAGAACCTGAAGCCTAAGGAGATATGGAGAAGCAGAAGAAGCAGAATATGGAGAAGCAGAAGGAGAAGCAGAAGCAGAAAGAGAGGCAGAAGCAGAAGGAGAAGCAGAAGCAGAAAGAGAGGCAGAAGCAGAAGGAGAAGCATAAGGAGAAGCAGAAGAAACAGAAGAAGCAGAGGCAGTAGCAGAAGATGTAGAAGCAGAAGGAGAAGCAGAAGGAAAAGCAGAAGAACGAGAAGGAGAAGGAGAAGCAGAAGGAGAAGCAGAAAGAGAAGCAGAAGAAGGAGCAGGAGAAGGAAAAGCAGCAGGAGAAGCAGAAAGGGAAGCAGAAAGAAAAGCAGAAGGAGAAGCAGGAGATGCAGAAACAGGAGAAGAACAAGCAGAGGAAAAAGGAGAAGGACAAGAAGAAGAAGCAGAAGGAGAAGCAGAAAGAGAAGGAGGGGAAGCAGAAGAAGCAGAAGCAGGAGAAGCAGAAGCATAAGAATCCGAAGAAGCAGAAGGAGAAGCAGGAGAAGCAGAAGAATCAGAATCTGGAGAAGCAGAAGGAGAAGCAGAAGGAGAAGAAAAAGCAGAAAGAGAATCAAAAGCAGAAGGAGAAGCAGAAGAAACAGAAGAAATAGAAGCAGTAGCAGTTGTAGCAGAAGCAGAAGGAAAAGCAGAAGAACACGAAGGAGAAGGAGAAAGAGAAGGAGAAGCAGAAGGAGAAGCAGAATGAGAAGCAGGTAAAGCAGAAGAAGAAGAAGCAGAAGGAGAATCAGAAGGAGAAGCAGAAGAAGGAGAAGGAGAAGCAGAAGCAGAAGAAGATGCAGAAGGAGAAGCAGAAGAAGCAGAAGCAGAAGGAGAAGCAGGAAAAGCAGAAGAAGCAGAAGCAAAAGGAGAAGCAAAAGAAGGAGAAGCAGAGGCAGAAGAAGAAGCATAAGGACAAGCACAAGCAGAAGGAGATGCAGAAGGAGAAGCAGGAGAAGCAGAAGAAGCAGAAGCTGAAGGAGAAACAGAAGTAGGAGAAGGAGAAGGAGCAGAAGAAGAAGGAGAAGCAGAAGCAGAATGAGAAGCAGGAAGAGAAGCAGGAGAAGCACAAGAAGCAGAAGCAGGAGAAGCCGAAAGAGAAGAAGCAGAAACAGAAGCAGAAGGAGAAGCAGAAGCAGAAGGAGAAGCAGCAGAAGAAGTAGAACCAGAAATTCAGGCACGAGAAACAGAAGAAGCAGAAGCAGAAGGAGAAGCAAAAAGAGAAGCAGAAGGAGAAGTAGAAAAAGCAGCAAAAGAAGCAGAAAAACAAGCAGGAGAAGCAGAAGCAGAAAGAGAAGTAGAAGCAGAAGAAGCAGAAGAAGAAGCAGTAGAAGCATAAGAAGCAGAAGCAGGAGAAGCAGAACCCAGAAGAAAAAGAAGAAGCATAAGAAGCAGAAGCACAGGGAGAAACAGAAGAAGGAGAAGGAGCAGCAGAAGGTGAAGCAGAAGGAAATGCAGAAGCAGAAAGAGAAGCAGAAATAGAAGAAGAAGAAGGAGAAGTTGGAGAATCAGAAGAAGCAGAAGCAGAAAGAGAAGCAGAAGAAGGAGAAGGAGAAGCAGAAGGAGAAGGACAAGCAGGAGAAGCAGAAGAAGCAGAAGCGGGAGAAGCAGCAGCAGAAGAAGAAGAAACAGAAGAAGGAGAAGGAGCAGAAGGAGAAGCATAAGCAGAAGGAGAAGCAGAAAGAGAAGCAGAAGAAGCAGTAGCAGGAGAAGCAGAAGCAGAAGAAACAGAAGAAGCCGAAGATTCAGAAAGAGAACCTGAAGCAGAAGGAGAAGCAGAAGCAGCAGAAGCTGGAAAAACAGAAGCAGAAGAAACCGAACAAGCAGAAGAAGCAGAAGCAGAACTAGAAGCAGAAGAAGAGGGAGAAAGAGAAGGATTAGGAGTAGGAGGAGCAGAAGCAGAATAAGAAGCAGAAAGAGAAGCAGAAGGAGAAGCAGAAGGAGAAACAGAATCAGAAGCAGGAGAAGCAGAAGCAGAAGCAGAAAGAGAAGCACAAGAAGGAGGAATTGAAGGAGAAGGAGAATGAGACGGAGAAGCAGAAGGAGAAGAAGGAGAAGCAGAAGAAGAAGAAGCAGAAGAAGCAGAAACAGAAGAAACAGAAAAAGCAGAAGAAGCAGAAGAAGAAGCAGCAGGAGAAGCAGAAGAAGAAGAAGGAGAAGGAGAAAGAGAAGGATTAGGAGTAGGAGAAACAGAAGGATAAGCAGAAGCAGAAAGAGAAGGAGAAGGAGAAGCAGGAGAAGCAGAAGAAGCAGAAGCAGGAGAAGCAGAATGAAAAGCAGAAGAAGGAGAAATTGAAACAGAAGAAGATGCAGAAGGAGAAGCAGAAGCAGAAGTAGAAGCAGAAGAAGGAGAAGCAGAAGGAGAAGCATAAGGAGAAACAGAAGGAGAAGCAGGAGAAGCAGAAGCAGGAGAAGCAAAAGAAATAGAAGAAGGATAAGAAGCAGAAGTAGAAAGAGAAGCAGAAAAGAGAAGCAGAAACAGAAGGAGAAGCAGAAATAGAAGCAGAAGAAGCAGAAGCAGAACCTGAAGCAGAAGGAGAAGCAGATGAAGCAGAATCTGGAGAAGAAGGAGAACCAGAAGGAGAAGCAGAAGCAGAAAGAGAAGCAAAAGCAGAAGGAGAAGCAGAAAGAGAAGCAGAAGAAACAGAAGAAGCAGAAACAGAAGCAGTAGCAGAAGAAGCTGAAGATGCAGAAGCAGTTAGAGAAGCAGAAGGAATAGCAGAATAACGACAAGGAGAAACAGAAGGAGAAGAAGAATGAGAAGCAGAAGGAGAAGCAGGAAAAACAGAAGAAGCAGAAACAGACGGAGAAGCAGAAGAAGGAGAAGCAGAAGCAGAAGAAGAAGCAGAAGGAAAAGCACAAGCAGAATGAGATGCAGAAGGAGTAGCAGGAGAAGCAGAAGAAGCAGAAGCAGAAGGAGAAGAAGAAGGAGAAGAAGCAGAATCAGAAGAAGCAGAAGGAGAAGTAGAAAGAGAAGCCGACGAAGAGAAGCAGAACGAGAAGCAGGAAAGCAGAAGAAGCAGAGCGGGAGAAGCAGAAGAAGAAGAAACAGAAGAAATAGAAGGAGCAGAAGCAGAAGGAGGAGCAGAAGCAGAAGGAGAAGCAGAAAGAGAAGCAGGAAAAGCAGAAGAAGCAGAAGCAGGAGAAGCAGAAGCAGAAGAAACAGGAGAAGGACAAGAAGCAGAAGCAGAAGCAGAAGGAGAAGCAGAAACAGAAGGAGAAGCAGAAAGGGAAGGAGGGGAAGCAGAAGAAGCAGAAGCAGGAGAACCAGAAGCATAAGAATCCGAAGAAGCAGAAGCAGAAACTGAAGCAGAAGGAGAAGCAGGAGAAGCAGAAAAAGCAGAATCGGGAGGAACAGAATGAGAAGCTGAAGGAGAAGCAGAAGCAGAGAGAGAATCAAAAGGAGAAGGAGAAGCGGAAGAAACAGAAGAAGCAGAAGCAGTAGCAGTTGCAGCATAAGCAGAAGGAGAAGCAAAAGTAAAAGCAGAAGAACGAGGAAGAGAAGGAGAAACAGAAGGAGAAACAGAAGGAGAAGCAGAAGGAGAAGCAGAAGAAGCAGAAGGAGAAGCAGAAGGAGAAACAGAAGCAGAAGAAGGAACAGAAGGAGAAGCAGAAGCAGAAGAAGATGCAGAAGGAGAAGCAGGAGAAGCAGAAGAAGCAGAAGCAGAAGGAGAAGGAGAAGTAGGAGAAGGAGAAGGAAGAGCCGCAGAAGCAATAGGAGAAACAGAAGGAGAAGCAGAAGCAGAATGAGAAGCAGAAAGAGAAGCAGTAGAAGAAGAAGAAGCAGGAAAACAGAAGCAGCAGAAAGAGAAGAAGAAGAAGAAGAAGAGGAAGAAGAAATATAAGAAGAAGAAGAAGAAGAAAAAGAAGAAGAAGAAGAAGAAGAAGAAGAAGAAGAAGAAGAAGAAGAAGAAGAAGAAGAAGAAGAAGAAGAAGGAGAAGGAGAAGGAGAAGCAGTAGAAGCAGGAGAAGCAGAAGCAGGAGAAGCAGAAGCAGAAGAAAAAATAAGCATAAGAAGCAAAATCAGAGGGAGAAGCGGAAGAAGGAGAAGCAGAAGCAGAAGAAGCAGCAGAAGGAGAAGCAGAAGCAGAAAAAGATGCAGAAGGAGAAGCAGGAGAAGCAGAAGAAGGAGAAGGAGAAGGCGAAAGAGAAGGATTAGGAGTAGGAGAAGCAAAAGGATAAGCAGAAGCAGAAAGAGACGCAGAAGGAGAAGCAGCACGAGAAGTAGGAGAAGCAGGAGAAGCAGAAGCAAGAGAAGCAGAAGAAACAGAAGACGCAGAAGCAGAATGAGAAGCAGAAGGAGAAATTGAAGCAGAAGCAGAAGGAGAAGCAGAAGCAGAAGGAGAAGCAGAAGAAGGAGAAGGAGAAGCAGAAAGCGAAGCACAACGAGAAGCAGGAGAAGCAGAAGCAGGAGAAGCAGAAGCAGAAGAAACATAG
>NW_012292212.1:0-1265 GCF_000151885.1 Dipodomys ordii | reverse complement strand
GAGAAGGGGAAGAAGAAGAAGAAGAAGAAGAAGAAGAAGAAGAAGAAGAAGAAGAAGAAGAAGAAAAAGAAGAAGAAGAAGAAGAAGAAGAAGAAGAAGAAGAAGAAGAAGAAGAAGAAGAAGACGAAGAAGAAGAAGAAGAAGAAGCATCAGCATAAGGAGAAGCATAAGGAGAAGCAGTAGAAGCAGAAGAAGCAGAAACAGGAGAAGCAGAAGCAGAAGAAAAAGAATAAGCAAAAGAAGCAAAAGCAGAAGCAGTGGGAGAAGCAGAAGAAGAAAAGGAGAAGGAGAAGCAGAAGGAGAAGCAGAAGCAGAAAGAGAATCAGAAACAGAAGGAGAACAAGAAGGAGAAGCAGAAGAAGCAGAAGTAGAAGCAGAAAGAGGAGAAGAACGAGAAGCAGAAGTAGAATCAGAAGAAACAGAAGAAGAAGAAGAAGAAACAGAAGCATAAGAAACAGAAGAAGGAGAAGAGCAGAAGCAGAAGCAGAAGGAGAAGCAGTAGCAGAAGGAGAAGCAAAAGAGAAGCAGGAGAACCAGAAGAAGCAGGCGAAGCAGAAGCAGAAGAAACAGGAGAAGCCGAATAAGCAGAAGCAGAATCTGAAGCAGGAGAAACAGAAGAAGCACAATCTGAAGCAGAAGCAGAACAAACAGAAATAGTAGAATAAGCAGAAGCAGAAGCAGCAGGAGAAGCAGAAGAAGAAGACGTCGAAGGCGAAAGAGAAGGATTAGGAGTAGGAGAAGAAAAAGGATAAGCAAAAGCAGAAAGAGACGCAGAAGGAGAAGCAGCAAGAGAAGTAGGAGAAGCTGGAGAAGCAGAAGCAGAAGAAACAGAAGACACCGAAGCAGATTGAGAAGCAGAAGGAGAAATTGAAGCGGAAGCAGAATCAGAAGGAGAAGAAGAAGCGGAAGGAGAAGCAGAAGAAGGAGAAAGAGAAGCAGAAAGAGAAGCAGAAAGGGAAGTAGAACGAGAAGCAGTAGAAGAAGAAGCAGAAGAAGCAGAAGAAGGAGAAGAAGCAGAAGCAGAAGGAGAAGCAGAAACAGAAGGAAAACAGAAAGAGAAGCAGGAGAAGCAGAAGAAGCAGGAAAACAGAAACAAAAGAAAGAGAAGAAGAAGGAGAAGATGAAGACGAAGAAGAAGAAGAAGGAGAAGCATAAGGAGAAGCAGTAGAAGCAGAAGAAGCAGACCAGGTGAAGCAGAGAGGAGAAAAGATAAGCAAAAGAAGCAGAAACAGAAGCAGTGGGAGAGGCAGATAAGGAGGAGGAGA
>NW_012292211.1:0-6698 GCF_000151885.1 Dipodomys ordii | reverse complement strand
GAGAAGCAGGAGAAGCAGAGAAGCAGCAGCAGGAGAAGCAGAAGCAGAAGAAGCCGAAGAAGCAGAAGCAGAACCTGAAGCAGAATGAGAAGCAGGAGAAGCAGAAGAAGAAGAACCTGGAGAAGCAGAAGGCGAAGCAGAAGCAGAAAGAGAAGCAAAAGCAGAAGGAGAAGCAGAAGAAACAGAAGAAGCAGAGGCAGTAGCAGAAGAAGCAGAAGATGCAGAAGCAGAAGGAGAAGCAGAAGGAAAAGCAGAAGAACGAGAAGGAGAAGTAGAAGGAGAAACAGAAGGAGAAGCAGAAAGAGAAGCAGAAGAAGGAGCAGGAGAAGGAAAAGCAGCAGGAGAAGCAGAAAGAGCAGCAGAAGGACAAGCAGGAGATGTAGAAACAGGAGAAGCAGACGCAGAAGAAAAAGGAGAAGGACAAGAAGCAGAAGCAGAAGGAGAAGCACATACAGAAGGAGAACAAGAAAGAGAAGGAGGGGAAGCAGAAGAAGCAGAAGCAGGAGAAGCAGAAGCATAAGAACCCGAAGAAGCAGAAGCAGAACCTGAAGCAGAAGGAGAAGCAGGAGAAGCAGAAGAAGCAGAATCTGGACAAGCAGAATGAGAAGCAGAAGGAGAAGCAGGAGCGGAAAGAGAATCAAAAGCAGAAGGAGAAGCAGAAGAAACAGAAGAAGCAGAAGCAGTAGCAGCAGAAGTAGAAGGAGAAGCAGAAGGAAAAGCAGAAAAACGAGAAGGAGAAGGAAAAACAGAAACAGAATCAGAAGGAGAAGCAGAAGAAGCAGAAGGAGAAGCGAAGGAGAAGCAGAAGAAGAAGCATAAGGACAAGCACAAGCAGAAGGAGATGCAGAAGGAGAAGCAGGAGAAGCAGAAGAAGCAGAAGCAGAAGAAGAAATAGAAGTAGGAGAAGGAGAAGGAAGAGCAGCAGAAGCAATAGGAGAAGCAGAAGGAGAAGCAGAAGAAGAATGAGAAGCAGAAAGAGAAGCAGTGGAAGCAGAAGAAGCAGGAAAAGCAGAAGCAGAAGAAAGAGAAGAAGAAGAAGAAGAAGAAGAAGAAGAAGAAGAATAAGAAGAAGAAGAAGAAGAAGAAGAAGAAGAAGAAGAAGAAGAAGAAGAAGAAGAAGAAGAAGGAGAAGCATAAGGAGAAGCAGTAGAAGCAGAAGAAGCAGATGCAGGAGAAGCAGATGCAGAAGAAAAGTAATAAGCATAAGAAGCAGAATCATTGGAAGAAGGAGAAGGAGCAACAGAAGGAGAAGCAGAAGGAGAAGCAGAAGGAGAAACAGAAGAAGGAGAAGCAGAAGCAGAAGAAGCAGCAGAAGGAGAAGCAGAAGCAGCAGAAGATGCAGAAGGAGAAGCAGGAGAAACAGAATAAGCAGAAGCAGAAGGAGAAGCAGAAGTAGGAGAAGAAGAAGGAGAAGGAAGGGCAGCAGAAGCAATAGGAGAAGCATTAGGAGAAGCAGAAGCAGAATGACAAGCAGAAAGAGAAGCAGTAGAAGCAGAAGAAGCAGGAAAATCATAAGCAGAAGAGAGAGAAGGAGAAGAAGAAGAAGAAGAAGAAGAAGAAGAAGAAGAAGAAGAAGAAGAAGAAGAAGAAGAAGAAGAAGAAGAAGAAGAAGACGAAGAAGAAGAAGAAGAAGAAGCATCAGCATAAGGAGAAGCATAAGGAGAAGCATAAGGAGAAGCAGTAGAAGCAGAAGAAGCAGAAACAGGAGAAGCAGAAGCAGAAGAAAAAGAATAAGCAAAAGAAGCAAAAGCAGAAGCAGTGGGAGAAGCAGAAGAAGAAAAGGAGAAGGAGAAGCAGAAGGAGAAGCAGAAGGAGAAGCAGAAGCAGAAAGAGATTCAGAAACAGAAGGAGACAAGAAAGGAGAAGCAGAAGAAGCAGAAGTAGAAGCAGAAAGAGGAGAAGAACGAGAAGCAGAAGTAGAATCAGAAGAACAGAAGAAGAAGAAGAAGAAACAGAAGCATAAGAAACAGAAGAAGGAGAAGAGCAGAAGCAGAAGCAGAAGGAGAAGCAGTAGCAGAAGGAGAAGCAAAAGAGAAGCAGGAGAACCAGAAGAAGCAGGAGAAGCAGAAGCAGAAGAAACAGGAGAAGCCGAATAAGCAGAAGCAGAATCTGAAGCAGGAGAAACAGAAGAAGCACAATCTGAAGCAGAAGCAGAACAAACAGAAATAGTAGAATAAGCAGAAGCAGAAGCAGCAGGAGAAGCAGAAGAAGACGTCGAAGGCGAAAGAGAAGGATTAGGAGTAGGAGAAGAAAAAGGATAAGCAAAAGCAGAAAGAGACGCAGAAGGAGAAGCAGCAAGAGAAGTAGGAGAAGCTGGAGAAGCAGAAGCAGAAGAAACAGAAGACACCGAAGCAGATTGAGAAGCAGAAGGAGAAATTGAAGCGGAAGCAGAATCAGAAGGAGAAGAAGAAGCGGAAGGAGAAGCAGAAGAAGGAGAAAGAGAAGCAGAAAGAGAAGCAGAAAGGGAAGTAGAACGAGAAGCAGTAGAAGAAGAAGCAGAAGAAGCAGAAGAAGGAGAAGAAGCAGAAGCAGAAGGAGAAGCAGAAACAGAAGGAAAACAGAAAGAGAAGCAGGAGAAGCAGAAGAAGCAGGAAAACAGAAACAAAAGAAAGAGAAGAAGAAGGAGAAGAAGAAGAAGAAGAAGAAGAAGGAGAAGCATAAGGAGAAGCAGTAGAAGCAGAAGAAGCAGAACCAGGTGAAGCAGAAGAGGAGAAAAAGAATAAGCAAAAGAAGCAGAAACAGAAGCAGTGGGAGAGGCAGAAAAAGGAGAAGGAGAAGGAGCAGTAGAAGGAGAATCAGAAGCAGAAATAGAAGCAGAAACAGAAGGAGAACAAGAAAGAGAAGCAGGAAAATCAGAAGAAACAGAAGCAGAAGCAGAAAGAGAAGGAGAAGCAGAAGTAGAAACAGAAGAAGAAGAAGCAGAAGAATCAGAAGCAAAAGAAACAGAAGAAGGAGAAGAGCAGAAGCAGAAGCAGAAGGAGAAGCAGAAGCAGACGGAGAAGGAGAAAGAGAAGCAGGAGAAGCAAAAGAAGCAGAAGCAGAAGCAGTGGGAGAAGGAGAAGAAGGAAAAGGAGAAGGAGCAGCAGAAGGAGAAGCAGAAGCAGAAAGAGAAGCAGAAAAAGAAGGAGAACAATAAGGAGAAGCAGGAGAATCAGAAGAAGCAGAAGTAGAAGCAGAAAGAGGAGAAGTAGAATCAGAAGAAACAGAAGAAGAAGAAGCAGAAGAAACAGAAGCATAAGAAACAGAAGAAAAAGAAGAGCAGAAGCAGAAGCAGAAGGAGAAGCAGAAGCAGAAGGAGAAGCAGAAGAAGGAGAAGGAGAAGGAGAAGCAGAACGAGAAGCAAGAAAAGCAGAAGCAGGAGAAGCAGAAACAGAAGAAACAGAAGAAGGAGAAGAAGCAGAAGCAGAAGAAGCAGAATCTGGAGAAGCAGAAGGAGAAGCAGAAGGAGAAGCAGAAGCAGAAAGACAATCAAAAGCAGAAGGAGAAGCAGAAGAAACAGAAGAAGTAGAAGCAGTAGTAGTTGTAGCATAAGCAGAACGAGAAGCAGAAGGAAAAGCAGAAGAACAAGAAGGAGAAGGAGAAACAGAAGGAGAAGCAGAAGGAGAAGCAGAAAGAGAAGCAGGTAAAGCAGAAGAAGAAGAAGCAGTAGGAGAATCAGAAGGAGAAGCAGAAGAAGGAGAAGGAGAAGCAGAAGCAGAAGAAGATACAGAAGGAGAAGCAGGAGAAGCAGAAGCAGAAGGAGAAGCAGTAAAAGCAGAAGAAGCAGAAGCAAAAGGAGAAGCAAAAGAAGGAGAAGGAGAAGTAGAGGCAGAAGAAGAAGCATAAGGAGAAGCACAAGCAGAAGGAGATGCAGAAGGAGAAGCAGGAGAAGCAGAAGAAGCAGAAGCTGAAGGAGAAGCAGAAGTAGGAGAAGGAGAAGGAGGAGAAGCAGAAGCAGAAGGAGAAGCAGAAGCAGAAGAAGAAGCAGCAGAAGCAGAAGGAGAAGCAAAAAGAGAAGCAGAAGGAGAAGTAGAAGAAGCAGCAGAAGGAGAAGCAGCAGAAGAAGCAGAAAAACAAGCAGGAGAAGCAGAAGCACAAAGAGAAGTAGAAGCAGAAGAAGCAGAAGCAGAAGAAGGAGTAGAAGCATAAGAAGCAGAAGCAGGAGAAGCAGAAGCAGAAGATAAAGAAGAAGCATAAGAAGCAGAAGCAGAGGGAGAAACAGAAGAAGGAGAAAGAGCAGCAGAATGTGAAGCAGAAGGAGATGCAGAAGCAGAAAGAGAAGCAGAAACAGAAGGAGAAGAAGAAGGAAAAGTTGGAGAATCAGAAGAAGCAGAAAGAGAAGGAGAAGCAGAAGGAGAAGGACAAGGAGGAGAAGCAGAAGAAGCAGAAGCGGGAGAAGCAGAAGAAGAAGAAGAAACAGAAGAAAGAGAAGGAGCAGAAGGAGAAGCAGAAGCAAAAGGAGAAGCAGAAAGAGAAGCAGAAGAAGGTGTAGCAGGAGAAGCAGAAGCAGAAGAAACAGAAGAAGCCCAAGAAGCAGAAGGAGAACCTGAAGCAGAAGGAGAAGGAGAAGCAGCAGAAGCTAGAAAAGCAGAAGCAGAGGAAAAAGAACAAGCAGAAGAAGCAGAAGCAGAACGAGAAGCAGAAGAAGGAGAAAGAGAAGGATTAGGAGTAGGAGGAGCAGAAGGAGAATGAGAAGCAGAAAGAGAAGCAGAAGGAGAAGCAGAAGGAGAAACAGAAGAAGCAGAAGCAGGAGAAGCAGAAGCAGAAGCAGAATGAGAAGCACAAGAAGGAGAAATTGAAAGAGAAGGAGAATGAGACGGAGAAGCAGAAGGAGAAGTAGGAGAAGCAGAAGAAGGAGAAGCAGGAGAAGCAGAAGCAGAAGAAACAGAAGAAAGAGAAGAGCAGAAGCAGAAACAGACGGAGAAGCAGAAGCAAAAGGAGAAACAGAAGAAGCAGAAGCTGAAGCAGAAGAAGAAGCAACAGAAAAAGCAGAAGAAGCAGAAGAAGAAGCAGCAGGAAAAGCAGAAGAAGAAGAAGGAGAAGGAGAAGCAGAAAGAGAAGCAGAAGCAGAAAGAGAAGCAGAAACAGAAGGAGAACAAGAAATAGAAGCAGGAGAATCAGAAGAAGCAGAAGTAGAAGCAGAAAGAGGAGAAGAACGAGAAGCAGAAGTAGAATCAGAAGAAACAGAAGAAGAAGAAACAGAAGCAAAAGAAACAGAAGAAGAAGAGCAGAAGCAGAAGGAGAAGCAGAAGCAGAAGGAGAAGCAGAAGCAGAAGGAGAAGCAGAAAGAGAAGCAGGTGAAGCAGAAGAAGTAGCAGCAGGAGAAGCAGAAGAAACAGGAGAAGCCGAAGAAGCAGAAGCAGAATCTGAAGCAGAAGGAGAAACAGAAGAAGCACAGGAGAAACAGAAGAAGCACAATTAAAGCATAAGCAGAAGAAACAGAAATAGTAGAATAAGCAGAAGCAGAAGCAGCAGGAAAAGCAGAAGAAGAAGATGGGGAAGGCGAAAGAGGAATATTAGGAGTAGGAGAAGCAAAAGGATAAGCAGAAGCAGAAAGAGACGCAGAAGGAGAAGCAGCACGAGAAGTAGGAGAAGCAGGAGAAGCAGAAGCAGGAGAAGCAGAAGAAACAGAAGACGCAGAAGCAGAATGAGAAGCAGAAGGAGAAATTGAAGCAGAAGCAGAAGAGAAGCAGAAGCAGAAGAAGAAGCAGAAGAAGGAGAAGGACAAGGAGAAGGAGAAAGAGAAGCAGAAAGAGAAGCAGAACGAGAAGCAGGAGAAGCAGAAGCTGGAGAAGCCGAAGCAGAAGAAACAGAAGAAGGGGAAGAAGCAGAAGCAGAAGGAGAAGCAGAAACAGAAGGAAAAGCAGAAAGAGAAGCAGGAGAAGCAGAAGAAGCAGCAGCAGGAGAAGCAGAAGCAGAAGAAGCCGAAAAAGCAAAAGCAGAACCTGAAGCAGAAGGAGAAGCAGGAGAAGCAGAAGAAGCAGAATCTGGAGAAGCAGAAGGAGAAGCAGAAGCAGAAAGAGAAGCAAAAGCAGAAGGAGAAGCAGAAGAAACAGAAGAAGAAGAGGCAGTATCAGAAGAAGCAGAAGATTCAGAAGCAGAAGAAGAAGCAGAAGAACAAGAAGGAGAAGGAGAAACAGAAGGAGAAGCAGAAGCAGAAAGAGAAGCAAAAGCAGAAGGAGAAACAGAAGAAACAGAAGAAGCAGAGGCAGTAGCAGAAGAAGCAGAAGATTCAGAAGCAGAAGGAGAAGCAGAAAGAAAAGCAGAAGAACTAGAAGGAGAAGGAGAAGGAGAAACAGGAGTAGAAGCAGAAAGAGAAGCAGAAGAAGGAGCAGTAGAAGGAAAAGCGGCAGGAGAAACAGAAAGAGCAGCAGAAGGAGAAGCAGGAAATGCAGAAACAGGAGAAGCAGAAGCAGAAGAAACAGGAGAAGGACAAGAAGCAGAAGGAGAAGCAGAAAGAGAAGGAGGGGAAGCAGAAGAAGCTGAAGCAGGAGAAGCAGAAGCATAAGAATCCGAAGAAGCAGAAGCAGAACCTGAAGCAGAAGGAGAAGCAGGAGAAGCAGAAGAATCAGAATCTGGAGAAGCAGAATGAGAAGCAGAAGGAGAAGCGAAGCGAAAGAGAATCAAAAGGAGAAGGAGAAGCGAAGAAACGAAGAAGTAGAAGCAGTAGCAGTTGTATCAGAAGCAGTAGGAAAAGCAGAAGGAAAAGCAGAAGAACA
>NW_012292210.1:0-5129 GCF_000151885.1 Dipodomys ordii | reverse complement strand
AGCAGAACAGAAGGAAAAGCAGAAAGAGAAGGAGGGGAAGCAGAAGAAGCTTGAAGCAGGAGATGCAGAAGCATAAGAATCCGAAGAAGCAGAAGCAGAACCTGAAGCAGAAGGAGAAGCTGGAGAAGCAGAAGAAGAAGAATCTGGAGAAGCAGAATCAGAAGCAGAAGGAGAAGCTGAAGCAGAAAGAGAATCAAAAGCAGAAGGAGAAGCAGAAGAAACAGAAGAAGTAGAAGCAGTAGCAGTTGTAGCAGAAGGAAAAGCAGAAGAACAAGAAGGAGAAGGAGAAACAGAAGGAGAAGCAGAAAGAGAAGCAGGTAAAGCAGATGAAGAAGAAGCAGAAGGAGAATCAGAAGGAGAAGCAGAAGAAGGAGAAGGAGAAGCAGAAGCAGAAGAAGATGCAGAAGGAGAAGCAGGAGAAGCAGAAGAAGCAGAAGCTAAAAGAGAAGGAGAAGTAGTAGAAGGAGAAAGAAGAGCAGCAGAAGCAATAAGAGAAGCAGAAGGAGAAGCAGAATCAGAATGAGAAGCAGAATGAGAAGCAGAATGAGAAGCAGAAGAAACAGAATAACAGAAGCAGAAGAAAGAGAAGAAGAAGAAGAAGAAGAAGAAGAAGAAGAAGAAGAAGAAGAAGAAGAAGAAGAAGAAGAAGAAGAAGAAGAAGAAGAAGAAGAAGAAGAAGAAGAGGAAGAAGAAGAAGAAGAAGAAGAAGATGAAGAAGAAGAAGAAGAAGAAGAAGAAGGAGAAGCAAAAGGAGAAGCAGAAGAAGCAGAAGCAGGAGAAGCAGAAGCAGAAGAAAAAGAATAAGCATAAGAAGCAGAATCAGAGGGAGAAGCAGAAGAAGGAGAAGGAACAGCAGAAGGATAAGCAGAAGAAGGAGAAGCAGAAGCAGAAGAAGCAGCAGAAGGAGAAGCAGAAGAAGATGTAGAACGAGAAGCATGAGAATCAGAATAAGCAAAAGCAGAAGGAGAAGCAGAAGTAGGAGAAGAAGAAGGAGAAGGAAGGGCAGCAGAAGCAATAGGAGAAGCAGAAGGAGAAGCAGAAGCAGAATGAGAAGCAGAAAGAGAATCAGTAGAAGCAGAAGAAGCAGGAAAACCAGAAGCAGAAGAAAGAGAAGAAGAAGAAGAAGAAGAAGAAGAAGAAGAAGAAGAAGAAGAAGAAGAAGAAGAAGAAGGAGAAGACGAAGAAGAAGATAAAGAAGAAGAAGAAGAAGAAGAAGAAGAAGAAGAAGAAGAAGAAGAAGAAGAAGAAGAAGAAGAAGAAGAAGAAGAAGAAGCATAAGGAGAAGCATAAGGAGAAGCATAAGGAGAAGCATAAGGAGAAGCATAAGGAGAAGCATAAGGAGAAGCAGTAGAAGCAGAAAAAGCAGAAGCAGGAGAAGCAGAAGCAGAAGAAAAAGAATAAGCAAAAGAAGCAGAAGCAGAAGCAGGGGGAGAATCAGAAGGAGGATAAGGAGAAGGAGCAGCAGAAGGAGAAGCAGAAGCAGAATGAGAAGAGGAAACAGAAGCAGAACAAGAAGGAGAAGCAGGAGAATCAGAAGAAGCAGAAGTAGAAGCAGAAAGAGAAGGAGAAGAAGGAGAAGCAGAAGTAGCATCAGAAGAAACAGAAGAAGAAGAAGCAGAAGAATCAGAAGTAAAAAAACAGAAGAAGGAGAAGAACAGAAGCAGAAGCAGAAGGAGAAGCAGAAGCAGAAGGAGAAGCAGAAAGAGAAGCAGGAGAAGCAGGAGAAGCAGAAGCAGAAGAAACAGGCGAAGCCGAAGAAGCAGAATCATAATCTGAAGCAGAAGGAGAAACAGAAGAAGCACAATCTGAAGCAGAAGCAGAAGAAACAGTAATAGTAGAATAAGCAGAAGCAGAAGCAGCAGGAGAAGCAGAAGAAGAAGACGGAGAAGGCGAGAGAGAAGGATTAGGAGTAGGAGAAGCAAAAGGATAAGCAGAAGCAGAAAGAGACGCAGAAGGAAAAGCATCACGAGAAGTAGGAGAAGCAGGAGAAGCAGGAGAAACAGAAGACGCAGAAGCAGAATGAGAAACAGAAGGAGAAATTGAAGCAGAAGCAGAAGGAGAAGCAGAAGCAGAAGGAGAAGCAGAAAAAGGAGAAGGAGAAGCAGAAAGAGAAGCAGAACGAGAAGCAGGAGAAGCAGAAGCAGAAGAAACAGAAGGAGAAGAAAAAAGGAGAAGAAGCAGAAGCAGAAGGAGAAGCAGAAACAGAAGGAAAAGCAGAAAGAGAAGCAGGAGAAGCAGAAGAAGCAGCAGCAGAAGAAGCAGAAGCATAAGAATACGAAGAAGCAGAAGCAGAACCTGAAGCAGAAGGAGAAGCAGGAGAAGCAGAAGAAGCAGAATCTGGAGAAGCAGAATGAGAAGCTGAAGGAGAAGCAGAAGCGGAAAGAGAATCAAAAGCAGCAGGAGAAGCAGAAGAAACAGAAGAAGCAGAAGTAGTAGCAGTTGCAGCAGAAGCAGAAGGAAAAGCAGAAGAACGAGAAGGAGAAGGAAAAACAGAAGCAGAAGCAGAAGGAGAATCAGAAGGAGAAGCAGCAGAAGCGAAGGAGTAGCAGAAGGAGAAACAGAAGCAGAAGAAGCAGCAGAAGGAGAAGAAGAAGCCGAAGAAGATGCAGAAGGAGAAGCAGGAGAAGCAGAAGAAGCAGACGCAGAAGAAGAAGTAGAAGTAGGAGAAGGAGAAGGAAGAGCAGCAGAAGCAATAGGAGAAGCAGAAGGAGAAGCAGAAGCAGAATGAGAAGCAGAAAGAGAAGCAGTAGAAGCAGAAGAAGCAGGCAAACAGAAGCAGAAGAAAGAGAAGAAGAAGAAGAAGAAGAAGAAGAAGAAGAAGAAGAAGAAGAAGAAGAAGAAGAAGAAGAAGAAGAAGAAGAAGAAGAAGAAGAAATAGTAGAAGAAGAAGAAGAAGAAGAAGAAGAAGAAGAAGAAGAAGAAGAAGAAGAAGAAGAAGAAGAAGAAGAATTAGAAGAAGAAGAAGAAGGAGAAGAAGAAGAAGGAGAAGAAGAAGAAGGAGAAGCATAAGGAGAAGCAGTAGAAGCAGAAGAAGCAGAAGCAGGAGAAGCCTGGGAAAAAGAATCAGCGTGAGAGGCTGAATCTGAGGGAGTAGGAGAAGACGGAGAAGGAGCGGGAAAAGGAGAAGCAGAAGGAGTAGCAGAAGGAGAATATGATGCTCTCGGAGAAGCAGGAGAAGCCGAAGAAGCAGAAGCGGAAGGAGAAGCAGAAGCAGAAGGAGAAGCAGAAATAGGAGAAGGGGAAGGAATAGCTGCAGAAGCTTTAGGAGAAGCGGAAGGAGAAGCAGAATCAGAATGAGAAGCAGAAAGAGAAGCTCTAGAAGCAGAAGAAGCAGGAAAAGCAGAAACAGAAGAAAGAGAAGAAGAAGAAGAAGAAGAAGAAGAAGAAGAAGAAGAAGAAGTAGAAGAAGAAGAAGAAGAAGAAGAAGAAGAAGAAGAAGAAGAAGAAGAAGAATGAGAAGAAGAAGAAGAAGAAGAAGAAGAAGAAGAAGAAGAAGAAGAAGAAGAAGAAGAAGAAGAAGAAGAAGAAGGAGAAGAAGAAGAAGAAGGAGAAGCATAAGGAGAAGCAGTAGAAGCAGAAGAAGCAGGAGAAGCAGAAGCAGAAGAAAAAGAATAAGCAAAAGAAGCAGAAACAGTGGGAGAAGCAGAAGAAGGAGAAGGAGAAGGAGCAGCAGAAGGAGAAGCAGAAGCAGAAGAAGCAGGAGAAGCAGAAGCAGAAGAAACAGAAGAAGGAGAAGAGCTGAAGCAGAAGCAGAAGTAGAAACAGAAGCAGAAGGAGAAGGAGAAAGAGTAGCAGGAGAAGCAGAAGAAGGTGAAGCAGGAGAAGCAGAAGGAGAAGAAGCAGAAAAAGCAGAAGCAGAACCTGAAGCAGAACGAGAAGCAGGAGAAGCAGAAGCAGAAGAAGCAGGAGAAGCAGAAGCAGAAGAAGGAGAAGAGCAGAAGCAGAAGCAGAAGGAGAAGCAGAAGGAGAAGCAGAAGGAGAAGCAGAATAAGCATAAGCTGAAGTAGAAGAAATAGAAAAATCAGAAGAAGCAGAAGAGGAAGCAGCAGGAGAAGCAGAAGCAGAAGAAGGAGAAGGAGAAAGAGAAGGATTTGGAGTAGAAGAAAGAGAAGGATAAGCAGAAGTAGAAAGGGAAGGAGAAGGAGAAGCAGGAGAAACAGAAGCAGGAGAAGCAGAAGCAGAATGAAAAGCAGAAGAAGGAGAAATTGAAACAGAAGAAGATGCAGAAGGAGAAGCAGAAGCAGAAGCAGAAGGAGAAGCAGAAGAAGGAGGAGAAGGAGAAGCAGAAGGATAATCATAAAGAGAAACAGAAGGAGAAGAAGAAGCAGAAGCGGGAGAAGCAGAAGGAGAAGTAGAAGAAGGAGAAGAAGCAGAAGCAGAAGGAGAAGCATTAACAGAAGGAGTTGCAGAAATAGACGCAGAAGAAGCCGAAGAAGCAGAAGAAGAACCTGAAGCAGAAGGAGAAGCAGAAGAAGCAGAATCTGGAGAAGAAGAAGGAGAACCAGAAGGAGAAGCAGAAGCAGAAAGAGAAGCAAAAGCAGAAGGAGAAGCAGAAGAAACAGAAGAAGCAGAAGCAGTAGCAGAAGAAGCTGAAGATGCAGAAGCAGAAGGAGAAGCAGAAGGAAAAGAAGAAGAACAAGAAGGAGAAGGAGAAACAGAAGGAGAAGCAGAAGGAGAAGCAGAAGGAAAAGCAGAAGAAGCAGTAGCAGACGGAGAAGGAGAAGCAGAAGTAGTAGAAGAAGCATAAGGACAAGCACAAGCAGAAGGAGATGCAGAAGCAGAAGAAGATGGAGAAGCAGAAGGAGAAGCAGAAGGAAAAGTAGAAGTACGAGAAGGAGAAGGAGAAGGAGAAACAGAAGGAGAAGCAGAAAGAGAAGCAGAAGAAGGAGCAGGAGAAGGAAAAGCAGCAGGAGAAGCATAAAGAGCAACAGAAGGAGAAGCAGGAGATGCAGAAACAGGAGAAGCATAAGCAGAAGAAACAGGAGAAGGACAAGAAGCAGAAGCAGAAGGAGAAGCAGAAACAGAAGGAAAAGCAGAAGAAGAAGCAGGAGAAGCAGAAGCAGAAGAAGCCGAAGAAGCAGAAGCAGAACCTGAAGGAGAAGGAGAAGCAGGAGAAGGAGAAGAAGCTG
>NW_012292209.1:0-2838 GCF_000151885.1 Dipodomys ordii | reverse complement strand
GAAGCTGTAATGAGAAGCAGTAGAAGGTGCAGGAGAAGGTGATGTAACAGGAGAAGCAGAAAGAGCATCTCAAGGAGTAGCTGGTGAAGCAGATACAGGAGATGCATAAGCTGAAGATACAGGAGAAGGACAAGAAGCAGAAGCGGAATGTGAAGCAGAAAGAGAAGCAGGAGATGCACAAGATGCAGAATCAGTAGATGTCGAAAGAGAAGAAGCTGAAGAAGCAGAAACAGAATCAGAAGTAGAAGCTGAAGCAGAAGGAGAAGCAGCAGAACAAGTAGAACCAGAAATTCAGGCAGGAGAAACAGAATAAGCAGTAGCTGAAACAGAAGGAGAAGCAAAAAGAGAAGCAGAAGGAGAAGTTGAAGAAGCAGCAGAAGGAGAAGCAGCAGAAGATGCAGAAAAACAAGCAGGAGAAGCAGAAGCAGAAAGATAAGTAGAAGCAGAAGAAGCAGAAGCAGAAGAAGAAGCAGTAGAAGCATAAGAAGCAGAAGCAGGAGAAGCAGAAGCAGAAGAAAAAAAGAAGCATAAGAAGCAGAAGCCGAAGCAGAGGGAGAAAAAGAAGAAGGAGAAGGAGCAGCAGAAGTTGAAGCAGAAGGATATGCAGATGCAGAAAGAGAAGCAGAAACAGAAGGAGAAGGAGAAGGAGAAGTTGGAGAATCAGAAGAAGCAGAAGCAGAAGCAGAAAGAGAAGCAGAAGAAGGAAAAGGAGAAGCAGAAGCAGGACAAGCAGGAGAAGCAGAAGAAGCAGAAGCGGGAGAAGCAGCAGCAGAAGAAGAAACAGAAGAAGGAGAAGGAGCAGAAGGAGAAGCAGAGCAGAAGGAGAAGCAGGAAGAGAAGCAGAAGAAGCAGAAGAAGCAGTAGTAGGAGGAGCAGAAGCAGAAGAAACAGAAGAAGCCGAAGAAGCAGAAGGAAAACCTGAAGCAGAAGGAGAAGAAGAAGCAGGAGAAGCTGGAAAAGCAGAAGTAAAAGAAACAGAACAAGCAGAAGAAGCAGAAGCAGAACGAGAAGCAGAAGAAGAAGAAGGAGAAAGAGAAGGATTAGGAGTAGGAGGAGCAGAAGCAGAATTAGAAGCAGAAAGAGAAGCAGAAGGAGAAACAGAAGAAAGCAGAAGCAGGGAGAAGCAGAAGCAGAAGCAGAATGGGAAGCACAAGAAGGAGAAATTGAAGGAGAAGGAGAATGGGACGGAGAAGCAGAAGGAAAAGTAGGTGAAGCAGAAGAAGAAGAATCATGAGAAGCTGAAGCAGAAGAAGGAGAAGATCAGTAGCAGAAGGAGAAACAGAAGCGGAAGGAGAAGAAGAAGAAGCAGAAGCTGAAGCAGAAGAATAGGAAACAGAAAAAGCAGAAGAAGCAGAAGAAGAAGCAGCAGGAGAAGCAGAAGAAGCAGAAGGAGAAGGAGAAAGAGAAGGATTAGGAGTAGGAGAAACAGAAGGATAAGCAGAAGCAGAAAGAGAAGCAGGAGAAGCAGAAGCAGAAGAAACAGGAGAAGCCGAAGAAGCAGAAGCAGAATTTGAAGCAGAAGGAAAAACAGAAGAAGCACAATATGAAGAAGAAGAAACAGATATAGTAGAATAAGCAGAAGCAGAAGCAGCAGGAGAAGCAGAAGAAGAAGAAGGAGAAGGCGAAAGAAAAGGATTAGGAGTTGGAGAAGCAAAAGGATAAGCAGAAGCAGAAAGAGACGCCGAAGGAGAAGCAGCACGAGAAGTAGGAGAAGCTGGAGAAGCAGAAGCAGGAGACGCAGAAGAAACAGAAGACGCAGAAGCAGAAGGAGAAATTGAAGCAGAAGCAGAAGCAAAAGGAGAAGCAGAAGCAGAAGGAGAAGCAGAAGAAGGAGAAGGAGAAGGAGAAGCAGAAAGAGAAGCAGAACGAGAAGCAGGAGACGCAGAAGCAGGAGAAGCAGAAGCAGAAGAAACAGAAGAAGGAGAAGAAGCAGAAGCAGAAGGAGAAGCAGAAACAGAAGGAAAAGCAGAAAGAGAAGCAGGAGAAGCAGAAGAAGCAGCAGCAGGAGAAGCAGAAGCAGAAGAAGCCAAAGAAGCAGAAGCAGGACCTGAAGCAGAAGGAGAAGCAGGAGAAGCAGAAGAAGCAGAATCTGGAGAAGCAGAAGGAGACGCAGAAGCAGAAAGAGAAGCAAAAGCAGAAGGAGAAGCAGAAGGAGAAGCAGAAGAAGCCGAGGCAGTAGCAGAAGAAGCAGAAGATTCAGAAGCAGAAGGAGAAGCGGAAGGAAAAGAAGTAGAACTAGAAGGAGAAGGAGAAGGAGAAACAGAAGGAGAAGCAGAAAGAGAAGCAGAAGAAGGAGCAGGAGAAGGATAAGCAGCAGGAGAAGCAGAAAGAGCAGCAGAAGGAGAAGCAGGAGATGCAGAAACAGGAGAAGCAGAAGCAGAAGAAACACGAGAAGGACAAGAAGCAGGAGCAGAAGGAAAAGCAGAAACAGAAGGAGAAGCAGAAAGAGAAGGAGGGGAAGCAGAAGAAGCAGAAGCAGGAGAGGCAGAAGCTTAAGAATCCGAAGAAGCAGAAGCAGAACCTGAAGCAGAAGGAGAAGCAGGAGAAGCAGAAGAAGCAGAATCTGGATAGGCAGAATGAGAAGCAGAAGGATAATCAGAAAGAGAATCAAAAGCAGAAGGAGAAGCAGAAGAAAAAGAAGAAGTAGAAGTAGTAGCAGTTGTAGCAGAAGCAGAAGGAGAAACAGAAGGAAAAGCAGAAGAACAAGAAGGAGAAGGAGAAACAGAAGGAGAAGCAGAAAGAGAAGTAGGTAAAGCAGAATAAGAAGATGCAGAAGGAGAATCAGAAGGAGAAGCAGAAGAAGCAGAAGGAGAAGCAGAAGAAGACGAGGGAGTAGCA
>NW_012292208.1:0-7968 GCF_000151885.1 Dipodomys ordii | reverse complement strand
GAAGGAAAGCAGAAAGAGAAGCAGGAGAAGCAGAAGAAGCAGTCAGCAGGAGAAGCAGAAGCAGAACCTGAAGCAGAAGGAGAAGCAGGAGAAGCAGAATCTGGAGAAGCAGAAGGAGAAGCAGAAGGAGAAGCAGAAGCAGAAAGAGAAGCAAAAGCAGAAGGAGAAGCAGAACTAGAAGCAGAAGAAACAGAAGAAGCAGAGGCAGTAGCAGAAGAAGCAGAAGATGCAGAAGCAGAAGGAGAAGCAGAAGGAAAAGCAGAAGAAGGAGAAGGTGAAGGAGAAGGAGAAACAGAAGGAGAAGCGGAAAGAGAAGCAGAAGAAGGATCAGGAGAAGGAAAAGCAGCAGGAGAAGCAGAAAGAGCAGCAGAAGGAGGAGCAGGAGATGCAGAAACAGGAGAAGCATAAGCAGAACAAACAGGAGAAGGACAAGAAGCAGAAGCAGAAGGAGAAGCAGAAACAGAAGGAGAAGCAGAAAGAGAAGGAGGGGAAGCAGAAGAAGCTGAAGCAGGAGAAGCAGAAGCATAAGAATCCGAAGAAGCAGAAGGAGAACCTGAAGCAGAAGGAGAAGCAGGAGAAGCAGAAGAAGCAGAATCTGGAGAAGCAAAAGGAGAAGCAGAAGGAGAAGCAGAAGCAGAAAGAGAATCAAAAGCAGAAGGAGAAGCAGAAGAAAAAGAAGAAGTAGAAGCAGTAGCAGTGGAAACAGAAGTAGAAGGAGAAGCAGAAGGAAAAGCAGAAGAACAAGAAGGTGAAGGGAAACAGAAGGAGAAGCAGTTGGAGAATAAGAAGGAGAAGCAGAAGAAGGAGAAGCAGAAGCAGAAGAAGATGCAGAAGGAGAAGCAGGAGAAGCAGAAGAAGCAGAAGGAGAAGTAGAAGTAGGAGAAGGAGAAGGAAGAGCCGCAGAAGCAATAGGAGAAGCAGAAAGAGAAGCAGAAGCAGAATGAGAAGCAGAAGCGGAATGAGAAGCAGAAAGAGGAGCAGGAGAAGCACAAGAAACAGAAGCAGGAGAAGCCGAAAGAGAAGAAGCAGAAGAAGCAGAATCAGAAGCAGAATTAGAAGCAGAAGCAGAAGGAGAAGCAGCAGAAGAAGTAGAACCAGAAATTCAGGCAGGAGAAACAGAAGAAGTAGAAGCAGAAGCAGAAGTAGAAGCAAAAAGAGAAGCAGTAGGAGAAGTAGAAGAAGCAGCAGAAGGAGAAGCAGCAGAAGAAGCAGAAAAACAAGCAGGAGAAGCAGAAGCAGAAAGAGAAGTAGAAGCAGAAGAAGCAGAAGCAGAAGAAGAAGCAGTAGAAGCACAAGAAGCAGAAGCAGGAGAAGCAGAAGCAGAAGATAAAGAAAAAGCATAAGAAACAGAAGCAGAGGGAGAAACAGAAGAAGGAGAAAGAGCAGGAGAATGTGAAGCAGAAGGAGATGCAGAAGCAGAATGAGAAGCAGAAACAGAAGGAGAAGAAGAAGGAGAAGTTGGAGAATCAGAAGAAGCAGAAGCAGAAGCAGAAAGAGTAGGAGAAGAAAGAGAAGGAGAAGCAGAAGGAGAAGGACAAGCAGGAGAAGCAGAAGAAGCAGAAGCGGGAGGAGCAGAAGAAGAAGAAGAAGAAGAAGAAGAAGAAGAAGAAGAAGAAGAAGAAGAAGAAGAAGAAGAAGAAGAAGAAGAAGAAGAAGAAGAAGAAGAAGAAGAAGAAGAAGAAGAAACAGAAGAAAGAGAAGGAGCAGAAGGAGAAGCAGAAGCAGAAGGAGAAGAAGAAGCTGAAGAAGCAGTAGCAGGAGAAGCAGAAGCAGAAGAAACAGAAGTAGCCCAAGAAACAGAAGTAGCCCAAGAAGCAGAAGAAGAACAAGGAGAAAGAGAAAGATTAGGAGTAGGAGAAACAGAAGGATAAGCAGAAGCAGAAAGAGAAGGAGAATGAGAAGGAGAAGCAGGAGAAGCAGAAGAAGCAGAAGCAGGAGAAGCAGAAGCAGAATGAAAAGCAGAAGAAGTAGAAATTGAAACAGAAGAAGATGCAGAAGGAGAAGCAGAAGCAGTAGTAGAAGCAGAAGAAGGAGAAGCAGAAGGAGAAGCATAAAGAGAAACAGAAGGAGAAGCAGGAGAAGCAGAAGCAGGAGAAGCAGAATCAGAAGAAATAGAAGATGGAGAAGAAGCAGAAGCAGAAAGAGAAGCAGAAACAGAAGGAGAAGCAGAAATAGAAGCAGAAGAAGCTGAAGAAGCAAAAGCAGATCTTATACAGAAGGAGAAGCAGGAGAAGCAGAAGAAGCAGAATCTGGAGAAGAAGAAGGAGAAATTGAAGCAGAATTTAAGCAGAAGCAGAAGGATAAAGCAGAAAGCAGACGAGATGATGGAGAAGCAGAAAGAGAAGCAGAAAGAGAAGCAGAAAGAGAAGCAGCACGAGAAGTAGGAGAAGCAGGAGAAGCAGAAGCAGGAGAAGCAGAAGAAACAGAAGACGCAGAAGCAGAATGAGAAGCAGAAGGAGAAATTGAAGCAGAAGCAGAAGGAGAAGCAGAAGCAGAAGGAGAAGGAGAAGCAGAAAGAGAAGCAGAAAGAGAAGCAGCACGAGAAGTAGGAGAAGCAGGAGAAGCAGAAGCAGGAGAAGCAGAAGAAACAGAAGACGCAGAAGCAGAATGAGAAGCCGAAGGAGAAATTGAAGCAGAAGCAGAAGCAGAAGGAGAAGCAGAAGAAGGAGAAGGAGAAGCAGAAAGAGAAGCACAACGAGAAGCAGGAGAAGCAGAAGCAGGAGAAGCAGAAGCAGAAGAAACATAGGAAGGAGAAGAAGCAGAAGGAGAAGCAGAAACAGAAGGAAAAGCAGAAAGAGAAACAGGAGAAGCAGAATAAGCAGCAGCAGGAGAAGCAGAAGCAGAAGAAGCCGAAGAAGCAGAATCAGAACCTGAAGCAGAAGGAGAAGCAGGAGAAGCAGAAGAAGCAGAATCTGGAGAAGCAGAAGGAAAAGCAGAAGCAGAAAGAGAAGCAAAAGCAGAAGGAGAAGCAGAACGGGAAGCAGAAGAAACAGAAGAAGCAGAGGCAGTAGCAGAAGAAGCAGAAGAGGCAGAAGCAGAAGGAAAAGCAGAATAACGAGAAGGAGAAGGAGTAGGAGAAACAGAAGGAGAAGCAGAAAGAGAAGCAGAAGAAGGAGCAGGAGAAGGAAAAGCAGCAGGAGAAGCAGAAAGAGCAGCAGAAGGAGAAGCAGGAGATGCAGAAACTTGAGAAGCAAAAGCAGAAGAAACACAAGAAGGACAAGAAGCAGAAGCAGAAGGAGAAGCAGAAACAGAAGGAGAAGCAGGAAGAGAAGGAGGGAAAGCAGAAGAAGCAGAAGCAGGAGAAGCAGAAGCATAAGAATGTGAAGAAGAAGAAGGAGAACCTGAAGCAGAAGGAGAAGCAGGAGAAGCAGAAGAAGCAGAATCTGAAGAAGCAGAATAAGAAGCAGAACGAGAAGCAGAAGCAGAAAGAGAATCAAAAGCAGAAGGAGAAGCAGAAGAAACAGAAGAAGTAGAAGCAGAAGCAGTTGTAGCAGAAGCAGAAGGAAAAGCAGAAGAACAAAAGGAGAAGGAGAAACAGAAGGAGAAACAGAAGGAGAAGCAGAAAGAGACGCAGGTAAAGCAGAAGAAGAAGAAGCAAAAGGAGAATCAGAAGGAGAAGCAGAAGAAGTAGAAGGAGAAGCAGAAGAAGATGCAGAATGAGAAGCAGGAGAAGCAGAAGAAGCAGAAGCAGGAGGAGAAGCAGGAAAAGCAGAAGAAGCAGAAGCAAAAGGAGAAGCAAAAGAAGGAGAAGGAGAAGCAGAAGCAGAAGCATAAGGACAAGCACAAGCAGAAGGAGATGCAGAAGGAGAAGCAGGAGAAACAGAAGAATCATAAGCTGAAGGAGAAGCAGAAGTAGGAGAAGGAGAAGGAGGAGAAGCAGAAGGAGAAGCAGAAGCAGAATGAGAAGCAGAAAGAGAAGCAGGAGAAGGACAAGAAGCAGAAGCAGGAGTAGCCGAAAGAGAAGAAGCAGAAGAAGCAGAAACATTAGCAGAAGGAGAAGCAGAAGCAGAAGGAGAAGCAGCAGAAGAAGTAGAACCAGAAATTCAGGCAGGAGAAACAGAAGAAGCAGAAGCAGAAGCAGAAGGAGAAGCAAAAAGAGAAGCACAAGGTGTAGTAAAAGAAGCAGCAGAAGGAGAAGGAGAAGAAGAAGCAGAAAAACAAGCAGGAGAAGCAGAAGCAGAAAGAGAATTAGAAGCTGAAGAAGCAGAACCAGAAGAAGAAGCAGTAGAAGCATAAGAAGCAGAAGCAGGAGAAGCAGAAGCAGAAGAAAAAGAAGAAGCATAAGAAGCAGAAATAGAAGCAGAGGGAGAAACAGAAGAAGGAGAAGGAGCAGCAGAAGGTGAAGCAGAAGGAGATGCAGAAGCAGAAAGAGAAGCAGAAACAAGGAGAAGTTGGAGAATCAGAAGAAGCAGAAGCAGAAAGAGAAGCAAAAGAGGGAAAAGGAGAAGCAGAAGCAGAAGGACAATCAGGAGAAGCAGAAGAAGCAGAAGCGGGAGAAGCAGAAGAAGAAGAAGAAACAGAAGAAGGAGAAGGAGCAGAAGGAGAAGCAGAAGCAGAAGGAGAAGCAGAAATAGAAACAGAAGCAGAAGAAGCAGTTGCAGGAGAAGCAGAAGAAACAGAAGAAGCCCAAGAAGCAGAAGGAGAACCTGAAGCAGAAGGACAAGCAGAAGCAGCACAAGCTGGAAAAGCAGAAGCAGAAGATACAGAAGAAGCAGAAGCAGAACGAGAAGCAGAAGAATAAGAAGGAGAAAGAGAAGGATTAGGAGTAGGAGGAGCAGAAGCAGAATTAGAAGCAGAAAGAGAAGCACAAGGAGAAGCAGAAGGAGAAACAGAAGAAGCAGAAGCAGAATGAGAAGCACAAGAGGGAGAAATTGAAGGAGAAGGAGAATGAGACGGAGAAGCAGAAGGAGAAGTAGGAGAAGCAGAAGAAGGAGAAGCAGGAGAAGCAGAAGCAGAAGAAACAGAAGAAGGAGAAGAGCAGAAGCAGAAGGAGAAACAGAAGCAGAAGGAGAAGCAGAAGAAGCAGAAGCTGAAGCAGAAGAAACTGAAAAAGCAGAAAAAGAAGAAGAAGCAGAAGAAGAAGAAGCAGGAAAAGCAGAAGAAGAAGGAGAAGGAGAAAGAGAAGGAGTAGGAGTAGGAGAAACAGACGGATAAACAGAAGCAGAAAGAAAAGGAGAAGGAGAAGCAGGAGAAGCAGAAGAAGCAGAAGCAGGAGAAGCAGAAGCAGAATGAAAAGCAGAAGAAGGAGTAATTAAAACAGAAGAAGATGCAGAAGGAGAAGCAGAAGCGGAAGCAGAAGCAGAAGGAGAAGCAGAAGAAGGAGAAGGAGAAGCAGAAGGATAAGAATGAAGAGAAACAGAAGGAGAAGCAGGAGAAGCATAAGCAGAAGAAATAGAAGAAGGAGAAGAAGCAGAAGCAGAACGAGAAGCAGAAACAGAAGGAGAAGCAGAAATAGAAGCAGAAGAAGCCGAAGAAGCAGAAGCAGAACCTGAAGCGGAAGGAGAAGCAGAAGAAGCAGAATCTGGAGAAGAAGAAGGAGAACCAGAAGGAGAAGCAGAAGCAGAAAGAGAAGCAGAAGGAATAGCAGAAGAACGAGAAGGAGAAGGAGAAACAGAAGGAGAAGAAGAAGGAGAAGCAGAAGGAGAATCAGGAAAGGCAGAAGAAGCAGAATCAGACGGAGAAGCAGAAGAAGGAGAAGGAGAAGCAGAAGCAGAAGAAGAAGCAGACGAAAAGCACAAGCAGAAGGAGATGCAGAAGGAGAAGCAGGAGAAGCACAAGAAGCAGAAGCAGAAGGAGAGAAGAAGTAGAAGAAGCAGAATCAGAAGAAGCACAAGCAGAAGTAGAAAGAGAAGCCGACGAAGAGAAGCAGAACGAGAAGCAGGAGAAGCAGAAGAAGCAGAAGCGGGAGAAGTAGAAGAAGAAGAAACAGAAGAAGGAGAAGGAGCAGAAGCAGAAGGAGAAGGAAAAGCAGAAGGAGAAGCAGAAAGAGAAGCAGGAAAAGCAGAAGAAGCAGAAGCAGGAGAAGCAGAAACAGAAGGAGAAGCAGAAAGAGCAGGGAAAGCAGAAGAAGCAGAAGCAGGAGAAGCAGAAGGATAAGAATCCGAAGAAGCAGAAGCAAAACCTGAAGCAAAAGCGGAAGCAGGAGAAGCAGAAGAAGCAGAATCTGGAGAAGCTGAATGAGAAGCTGAAGGAGAAGCAGAAGCTGAAAGAGAATCAAAAGCAGAAGGAGACGCAGAAGAAACAGAAGAAGCAGTAGCAGTTGCAGCAGAAGCAGAAGGAGAAGCAGAAAGAAAAGCAGAAGAACGACAAGGAGAAGGAGAAACAGAAGGAGAAGCAGAAGGAGAAGCAGAAGGAGAAGCAGAAGGAGAAGCAGAAGCAGAAGAAGCAGAAGGAGAAGCACAAGGAGAAACAGAAGCAGAAGAAGCAGCAGAAGGAGAAGCAGAAGCAGAAGAAGATGAAGAAGGAGAAGCAGGAGAAGCAGAAGAAGCAGAAGGAGAAGTAGAAGTAGGAGGAGGAAGAGCCGCAGAAGAAATAGGAGAAGCAGAAGGAGAAGCAGAAGCAGAATGAGAAGCAGAAAGAGAAGCAGTAGAATCAGAAGAAGCAGGAAAAGAAGAAGCAGAAGAAGGAGAAGAAGAAGAAGAAGAAGAAGAACAAGAACAAGAACAAGAAGAACAAGAAGAAGAACAAGAAGGAGGAGGAGGAGGAGAAGGAGAGGCATAAGGAGAAGCAGAAGAAGCAGAAGCAGGAGAAGCAGAAGCAGAAGAAAAAGAATAAGCAAAAGAGGCAGAATCAGAGGGAGAAGCAGAAGAAGGAGAAGGAGCAGAAGGAGAAGGAGAAGCAGAAGGAGAAGCAGAAGGAGAAGCAGAAGAAGGAGAAGCAGAAGCAGAAGAAGCAGCAGAAGGAGAAGCAGAAGAAGATGCAGAAGGAGAAGCAGGAGAAGCAGCAGAAGCAGAAGCAGAAGAAGAAAACAGAAGTAGGAGAAGGAGAAGGAGAAGGGAGGGCAGCAGAAGCAATAGGAGAAGCAGAAGGAGAAGCAGAAGCAGAATGAGAAGCAAAAAGAGAAGCAGTAGAAGCAAAAAAACCAGGAGAAGCAGAAGAAAGAGAAGAAGAAGAAAAAGAAGAAGAAGAAGAAGAAGAAGAAGAAGAAGAAGAAGAAGAAGAAGAAGAAGAAGAAGAAGAAGGAGAATCAGAAGAAGAAGAAGAAGGAGAAGAATAAGGAGAAGCATAAGGAGAAGCAGTAGATGCAGGAGAAGCAGAAGAAATAGAATAAGCAAAAGAAGCAGAAGCAGTGGGAGAAGCAGAAGAAGGAGAAGGAGAAGGAGAAGCAGAAGGAGAAGCAGAAGCAGAAAGAGAAGCAGAAACAGAAGGAGAACAAAAGGAGAAGCAGGAGAATCAGAAGAAGCAGAAGTAGAAACAGAAAGAGAAGTAGAAGAAGGAGAAGCAGAAGTAGAATCAGAAGAAACAGAAGAAGAAGAAGAAGAAGAAGAAGAAGAAGAAGAAGAAGAAGAAGAAGAAGAAGAAGAAGAAGAAGAAGAAGAAGAAGAAGAAGAAGAAGAAACAGAAGCAAAAGAAACAGAAGGAGAAGAGCAGAAGCAGAAGCAGAAGGAAAAGCAGAAGCAGAAGGAGAAGCAGAAAGAGAAGCAGGAGAAGCTGAACAAGCAGGAGAAGCAGAAGCAGAAGAAACAGGAGAAGCCGAAGAAGCAGAAGCAGAATCTGAAGCAGAAGGAGAAACAGAAGAAGCACAATCTGAAGCAGAAGCAGAAGAAACAGAAATAGTAGAATAAGCAGAAGCAGAAGCAGCAGGAGAAGCAGAAGAAGAAGATGGAGAAGGCGAAAGAGGAAGATTATGAATAGGAGAAGCAAAAGGATAAGCAGAAGCAGAAAGAGACGCAGAAGGAGAAACAGCAAGAGAAGTAGGAGAAGCAGGAGAAGCAGAAGCAGGAGAAGCAGAAGAAACAGAAGACGCAT
>NW_012292207.1:0-3916 GCF_000151885.1 Dipodomys ordii | reverse complement strand
GCATAAGCAGAAGGAAAAGCAGAAGAACGAGAAGGAGAAGGAGTAGGAGAAACAGAAGGAGAAGCAGAAAGAGAAGCAGAAGAAGGAGCAGGAGAAGGAAAAGCAGCTGGAGAAGCAGAAAGAGCAGCAGAAGGAGAAGCAGAAGCAGAAGCAGAAGCAGAAGTAGAAGCAGAAGAAGGAGAAGCAGAAGGAGAAGCATAAAGAGAAACAGAAGGAGAAGCAGGAGAAGCAGAAGCAGGAGAAGCAGAATCAAAAGAAATAGAAGAAGGATAAGAAGCAGAAGCAGAAAGAGAAGCAGAAACAGAAGGAGAAGCAGAAATAGAAGCAGAAGAAGCTGAAGAAGCAGAAGCAGAACCTGAAGCAGAAGGCGAAGCAGGAGAAGCAGAAGAAGCAGAATCTGGAGAAGAAGGAGAAGCAGAAGGAGAAGCAGAAGCAGAAAGAGAAGCAAAAGCAGAAGGAGAAGCAGAAAGAGAAGCAGAAGAAACAGAAGAAGCAGAAGCAGTAGCAGAAGAACCTGAAGATGCAGAAGCAGATAGAGAAGCAGAAGGAATAGCAGAATAACGACAAGGAGAAACAGAAGGAGAAGAAGAATGAGAAGCAGAAGGAGAAGCAGGAAAAACAGAAGAAGCAGAAACAGACAGAGAAGCAGAAGAAGGAGAAGCAGAAGCAGAAGAAGAAGCAGAAGGAAAAGCACAAGCAGAAGGAGATGCAGAAGGAGTAGCAGGAGAAGCAGAAGAAGCGGAAGCAGAAGGAGAAGAAGAAGGAGAAGAAGCAGAATCAGAAGAAGCAGAAGGAGAAGTAGAAAGAGAAGCCGACGAAGAGAAGCAGGAGAAGCAGAAGAAGCAGAGCGGGAGAAGCAGAAGAAGAAGAAACAGAAGAAATAGAAGGAGCAGAAGCAGAAGGAGGAGCAGAAGCAGAAGGAGAAGCAGAAAGAGAAGCAGGAAAAGCAGAAGCTGGAGAAGCCGAAGCAGAAGAAACAGAAGAAGGGGAAGAAGCAGAAGGAGAAGCAGAAACAGAAGGAAAAGCAGAAAGAGAAGCAGGAGAAGCAGAAGAAGCAGCAGCAGAAGAAGCAGAAGCAGAAGAAGCCGAAAAAGCAAAAGCTGAACCTGAAGCAGAAGGAGAAGCAGAAGAAGCAGAAAAAGCAGAATCTGGAGAAGCAGAAGGAGAAGCAGAAGCAGAAAGAGAAGCAAAAGCAGAAGGAGAAGCAGAAGAAACAGAAGAAGCAGAGGCAGTATCAGAAGAAGCAGAAGATTCAGAAGCAGAAGGAGAAGCAGAAGGAAAAGCAGAAGAACTAGAAGGAGAAGGAGAAGGAGAAACAGGAGTAGAAGCAGAAAGAGAAGCAGAAGAAGGAGCAGTAGAAGGAAAAGCGGCAGGAGAAAAAGAAAGAGCAGCAGAAGGAGAAGCAGGAAATGCAGAAACAGGAGAAGCAGAAGCAGAAGAAACAGGAGAAGGACAAGAAGCAGAAGCAGAAGGAGAAGCAGAAAGAGAAGGAGGGGAAGCAGAAGAAGCAGAAGCAGGAGAAGCAGAAGCATAAGAATCCGAAGAAGAAGAAGCAGAACCTGAAGCAGAAGGAGAAGCAGGAGAAGCAGAAGAAGCAGAATCTGGAGAAGCAGAATGAGAAGCAGAAGGAGAAGCAGAAGCAGAAAGAGAATCAAAAGCAGAAGGAGAAGCAGAAGAAACAGAAGAAGTAGAAGCAGTAGCAGTTGTAGCAGAAGCAGTAGGAAAAGCAGAAGGAAAAGCAGAAGAACAAGAAGGAGAAGGAGAAACAGAAGGAGAAGCAGATGGAGAAGCAGAAAGAGAAGCAGGTAAAGCAGAAGAAGAAGCAGAAGGACAATCAGAAGGAGAAGCAGAAGAAGGAGAAGGAGAATCAGAAGCAGAAGAAGATGCAGAAGGAGAAGCAGAAGAAGCAGAAGCAGAAGGAGAAGCAGGAAAAGCAGAAGAAGCAGAAGCAAAAGGTGAAGCAAAAGAAGGAGAAGGAGAAGCAGAGGCAGAAGAAGCATAAGGACAAGCACAAGCAGAAGGAGATGCAGAAGGAGAAGCAGGAGAAGCAGAAGAAGAAGAAGCTGAAAGAGAAGCAGAAGTAGGAGAAGGAGAAGGAGGAGAAGCAGAAGCAGAAGGAGAAGCAGAAGCAGAAGGAGAAGCAGAAAGAGAAGCAGGAGGAGGTCAAGAAGCAGAAGCAGGAGAAGCCGAAAGAGAAGAAGCAGAAACAGAAGCAAAAGGAGAAGCAGAAGCAGAAGGAGAAGCAGCAGAAGAAGTAGAACCAGAAATTCAGGCACGAGAAACAGAAGAAGCACAAGCAGAAGGAGAAGCAAAAAGAGAAGCAGGAGAAGAAGTAGAAAAAGCAGCAAAAGAAGCAGAAAAACAAGCAGGAGAAGCAGAAGCAGAAAGAGAAGTAGAAGCAGAAGAAGCAGAAGAAGAAGCAGTAGAAGCATAAGAAGAAGAAGCAGGAGAAGCAGAACCAGAAGAAAAAGAAGAAGCATAAGAAGCAGAAGCAGAGGGAGAAACAGAAGAAGGAGAAGGAGCAGCAGAAGGTGAAGCAGAAGGAAATGCAGAAGCAGAAAGAGAAGCAGAAATAGAAGAAGAAGAAGGAGAAGTTGGAGAATCAGAAGAAGCAGAAGCAGAAAGAGAAGCAGAAGAAGGAGAGGGAGAAGCAGAAGGAGAAGAACAAGCAGCAGAAGCAGAAGAAGCAGAAGCGGGAGAAGCAGAAGAAGAGGAAGAAGAAACAGAAGAAGGAGAAGGAGCAGAAGGAGAAGCAGAAGCAGAAGGAGAAGCAGAAAGAGAAGCAGAAGAAGCAGTAGCAGGTGAAGCAGAAGCAGAAGAAACAGAAGAAGCCGAAGAATCAGAAGGAGAACCTGAAGCAGAAGGAGAAGCAGAAGCAGCAGAAGCTGGAAAAGCAGAAGCAGAAGAAACCGAACAAGCAGAAGAAGCAGAAGCAGAACGAGAAGCAGAAGAAGAAGGAGAAAGAGAAGGATTAGGAGTAGGAGGAGCAGAAGCAGAATAAGAAGCAGAAAGAGAAGCAGAAGAAGAAACAGAAGAAGCAGAAGCAGGAGAAGCAGAAGCAGAATGAGAAGCACAAGAAGGAGAAATTCATGGAGAAGGAGAAGGAGACGGAGAAGCAGAAGGAGAAGTAGGAGAAGCAGAGAAAAAGAAGCAGGAGAAGCAGAAACAGAAGAAGCAGAAGGAGAAGAGCAGAAGCAGAAGGAGAAGCAGAAGAAGCAGAAGCTGAAGCAGAAGAAGAAGAAACAGAAAAAGCAGAAGAAGCAGAAGAAGAAGCAGCAGGAGAAGCAGAAGAAGAAGAAGGAGAAGGAGAAAGAGAAGGATTAGGAGTAGGAGAAACAGAAGGATAAGCAGAAGCAGAAAGAGAAGGAGAATGAGAAGGAGAAGCAGGAGAAGCAGAAGAAGCAGAAGCAGGAGAAGCAGAAGCAGAAGAAACATAGGAAGGAGAAGAAGCAGAAGGAGAAGCAGAAACAGAAGGAAAAGCAGAAAGAGAAGCAGGAGAAGCAGAAGAAGCAGAATCTGGAGAAGCAGAAGGAGAAGCAGAAGCAGAAAGAGAAGCAAAAGCAGAAGGAGAAGCAGAAGGGGAAGCAGAAGAAACAGAAGAAGCAGAGGCAGTAGCAGAAGAAGCAGAAGATGCAGAAGCAGAAGGGGAAGCAGAAGAAACAGAAGAAGCAGAGGCAGTAGCAGAAGAAGCAGAAGATGCAGAAGCAGAAGGAGAAGCAGATGGAAAGCAGAAGATGAGAAGGAGAAGGAGTAGGAGAAACAGAATGAGAAGCAGAAAGAGAAGCAGAAGAAGGAGCAGGAGAAGGAAAAGCAGCAGGAGAAGCAGAAAGAGCAGCAGAAGGAGAAGCAGAAGCAGATCTGAGCAGAGGAGAAGCAGGAGAAGCAGAGAAGCAGAATCTGGAGAAGAAGGAGAACC
>NW_012292206.1:0-4052 GCF_000151885.1 Dipodomys ordii | reverse complement strand
TCAGGAGAAGCAGAACAGAAGGAAAAGCAGAAAGAGAAGCAGGAGAAGCAGAAGAAGCAGCAGCAGGAGAAGCAGAAGCAGAAGAAGCCGAAAAAGCATAAGCAGAACCTGAAGCAGAAGGAGAAGCAGGAGAAGCAGAAGAAGCAGAATCTTGAGAAGCAGAAGGAGAAGCAGAAGCAGAAAGAGAAGCAAAAGCAGAAGGAGAAGCAGAAGAAACAGAAGAAGCCGAGGCAGTAGTAGAAGAAGCAGAAGATTCAGAAGCAGAAGGAGAAGCAGAAGGAAAAGCAGAAGAACTAGAAGGAGAAGGAGAAGGAGAAACAGGAGTAGAAGCAGAAAGAGAAGCAGAAGAAGGAGCAGTAGAAGGAAAAGCGGCAGGAGAAACAGAAAGAGCAGCAGAAGGAGCAGCAGGAAATGCAGAAACAGGAGAAGAACAAGCAGAAGAAACAGGAGAAGGACAAGAAGCAGAAGCAGAAGTAGAAGCAGAAAGAGAAGGAGGGGAAGCAGAAGAAGCAGAAGCAGGAGAATCAGAAGCATAAGAATCCGAAGAAGCAGAAGCAGAACCTGAAGCAGAAGCAGAAGCAGGAGAAGCAGAAGAATCAGAATCTGGAGAGGCAGAATGAGAAGCAGAAGGAGAAGCAGAAGCAGAAAGAGAATCAAAAGCAGAAGGAGAAGCAGAAGAAAAAGAAGAAGTAGAAGCAGTAGCAGTTGTAGCAGAAGCAGTAGGAAAAGCAGAAGGAAAAGCAGAAGAACAAGAAGGAGAAGGAGAAACAGAAGGAGAAGCAGAAAGAGAAGCAGGTAAAGCAGAAGAAGAAGCAGAAGGAGAACAGAAGGAGAAGCAGAAGAAGGAGAAGGAGAAGCAGAAGCAGAAGAAGATGCAGAAGGAGAAGCAGAAGAAGCAGAAGCAGAAGGAGAAGCAGGAAAAGCAGAAGAAGCAGAAGCAAAAGGTGAAGCAAAAGAAGGAGAAGGAGAAGCAGAGGCAGAAGAAGAAGCATAAGGACAAGCACAAGCAGAAGGAGATGCAGAAGGAGAAGCAGGAGAAGCAGAAGAAGCAGAAGCTGAAAGAGAAGCAGAAGTAGGAGAAGGAGAAGGAGGAGAAGCAGAAGCAGAAGGAGAAGCAGAAGCAGAATGAGAAGCAGAAAGAGAAGCAGGAGGAGGACAAGAAGCAGAAGCAGGAGAAGCCGAAAGAGAAGAAGCAGAAACAGAATCAGAAGGAGAAGCAGAAGCAGAAGGAGAATCAGCAGAAAAGTAGAACCAGAAATTCAGCCACGAGAAACAGAAGAAGCAGAAGCAGAAGGAGAAGCAAAAAGAGAAGCAGAAGGAGAAGTAGAAAAAGCAGAAGAAGAAGCAGAAAAACAAGCAGGAGAAGCAGAAGCAGAAAGAGAAGTAGAAGCAGAAGAAGCAGAAGAAGAAGCAGTAGAAGCATAAGAAGCAGAAGCAGGAGAAGCAGAACCAGAAGAAAAAGAAGAAGCATAAGAAGCAGAAGAAGAGGGAGAAACAGAAGAAGGAGAAGGAGCAGCAGAAGGTGAAGCAGAAGGAAATGCAGAAGCAGAAAGAGAAGCAGAAATAGAAGAAGAAGAAGGAGAAGTTGGAGAATCAGAAGAAGCAGAAGCAGAAAGAGAAGCAGAAGAAGGAGAAGGAGAAGCAGAAGGAGAAGGACAAGCAGGAGAAGCAGAAGAAGCAGAAGCGGGAGAAGCAGAAGAAGAAGAAGAAGAAGAAGAAGAAGAAGAAGAAGAAGAAGAAGAAGAAGAAGAAGAAGAAGAAGAAGAAGAAGAAGAAGAAGAAGAAACAGAAGAAGGAGAAGGAGCAGAAGGAGAAGCAGAAAGAGAAGCAGAAGAAGCAGTAGCAGGTGAAGCAGAAGCAGAAGAAACAGAAGAAGCCGAAGAATCAGAAGGAGAACCTGAAGCAGAAGGAGAAGCAGAAGCAGCAGAAGCTGGAAAAGCAGAAGCAGAAGAAACCGAACAAGCAGAAGAAGCAGAAGCAGAACGAGAAGCAGAAGAAGAAGGAGAAAGAGAAGGATTAGGAGTAGGAGGAGCAGAAGCAGAATAAGAAGCAGAAAGAGAAGCAGAAGAAGAAGCAGAAGGAGAAACAGAAGAAGCAGAAGCAGGAGAAGCAGAAGCAGAAGAAGAATGAGAAGCACAAGAAGGAGAAATTGAAGGAGAAGGAGAAGGAGACGGAGAAGCAGAAGGAGAAGTAGGAGAAGCAGAAGAAGAAGAAGCAGGAGAAGCAGAAACAGAAGAAGCAGAAGGAGAAGAGCAGAAGCAGAAGGAGAAGCAGAAGGAGAAGCAGAAGAAGCAGAAGCTGGAGCAGAACAAGAAGAAACAGAAAAAGCAGAAGAAGCAGAAGAAGAAGCAGCAGGGGAAGCAGAAGAAGAAGAAGGAGAAGGAGAAAGAGAAGGATTAGGAGTAGGAGAAACAGAAGGATAAGCAGAAGCAGAAAGAGAAGGAGAATGAGAAGGAGAAGCAGGAGAAGCAGAAGAAGCAGAAGCAGGAGAAGCAGAAGCAGAAGAAACATAGGAAGGAGAAGAAGCAGAAGGAGAAGCAGAAACAGAAGGAAAAGCAGAAAGAGAAGCAGGAGAAGCAGAAGAAGCAGCAGCAGGAGAAGCAGAAGCAGAAGAAGCAGAAGAAGCAGAAGCAGAACCTGAAGCAGAAGGAGAAGCAGAAGAAGCAGAATCTGGAGAAGCAGAAGGAGAAGCAGAAGCAGAAAGAGAAGCAAAAGCAGAAGGAGAAGCAGAAGGGGAAGCAGAAGAAACAGAAGAAACAGAGGCAGTAGCAGAAGAAGCAGAAGATGCAGAAGCAGAAGGAGAAGCAGAAGGAAAAGCAGAAGAACGAGAAGGAGAAGGAGTAGGAGAAACAAGGAGAAGCAGAAAGAGAAGCAGAAGAAGGAGCAGGAGAAGGAAAAGCAGCAGGAGAAGCAGAAAGAGCAGCAGAAGGAGAAGCAGAAGCAGAAGCAGAAGCAGAAGAAGAAGCAGAAGAAGGAGAAGCAGAAGGAGAAGCATAAAGAGAAACAGAAGGAGAAGCAGGAGAAGCAGAAGCAGGAGAAGCAGAATCTAAAGAAATAGAAGAAGGATAAGAAGCAGAAGCAGAAAGAGAAGCAGAAACAGAAGGAGAAGCAGAAATAGAAGCAGAAGAAGCTGAAGAAGCAGAAGCAGAACCTGAAGCAGAAGGAGAAGCAGGAGAAGCAGAAGAAGCAGAATCTGGAGAAGAAGGAGAAGCGGAAGGAGAAGCAGAAGCAGAAAGAGAAGCAAAAGCAGAAGGAGAAGCAGAAAGAGAAGCAGAAGAAACAGAAGAAGCAGAAAGAGAAGCAGTAGTAGAAGAAGCTGAAGATGCAGAAGCAGATAGAGAAGCAGCAGGAATAGCAGAATAACGAGAAGGAGAAACAGAAGGAGAAGAAGAATGAGAAGCAGAAGGAGAAGCAGGAAAAACAGAAGAAGCAGAAACAGACGGAGAAGCAGAATAAGGAGAAACAGAAGCAGAAGAAGAAGCAGAAGGAAAAGCACAAGCAGAAGGAGATGCAGAAGGAGTAGCAGGAGAAGCAGAAGAAGCAGAAGGAGAAGAAGAAGGAGAAGAAGCAGAATCAGAAGAAGCAGAAGGAGAAGTAGAAAGAGAAGCCGACGAAGAGAAGCAGAACGAGAAGCAGGAGAAGCAGAAGAAGCAGAGCGTGAGAAGCAGAAGCAAAGAAACGGAAGAAATAGAAGGAGCAGAAGCAGAAGGAGAAGCAGAAAGAGAAGCAGGAGAAGCAGAAGAAGCAGGAGAAGCAGAATCAGAAGAAACAGGAGAAGCCGAAGAAGCAGCAGCAGAATCTGAAGCAGAAGGAGAAACAGAAGAAGCACAATCTGAAGCAGAAGCAGAAGAAACAGAAATAGTAGAATAAGCAGAAGCAGCAGGAGAAGCAGAAGAAGAAGATGGAGAAGGCGAAAGAGGAAGATTAGGAGTAGGAGAAGCAAAAGGATAAGCAGAAGCAGAAAGAGACGCAGAAGGAGAAGCAGCAAGAGAAGCAGGAGAAGCAGAAGAAACAGAAGGGGCAGAAGCAGAATGAGAAGCAGAAGGAGAAAT
>NW_012292205.1:0-7969 GCF_000151885.1 Dipodomys ordii | reverse complement strand
GAAGAAGAAGAACAAGAAGAAGAAGAACAAGAAGAAGAAGAACAAGAAGAAGAAGAAGAAGAAGAAGAAGAAGAAGAAGAAGAAGAAGAAGAAGAAGAAGAAGAAGAAGAAGAAGAAGAAGAAGAAGAAGAAGAAGTAGAAGAAGAAGAAGAAGAAGAAGAAGAAGAAGAAGAAGAAGAAGAAGAAGAAGGAGAAGAAGAAGAAGAAGAAGAAGAAGAAGAAGAAGAAGAAGAAGAAGAAGAAGAAGAAGAAGAAAAAGAAGAAGAAGAAGAAGAAGAAGGAGCAAAAGGAGAAGGAGAAGCAGGAGAAGCAGAAGAAGTAGAAGTAGAAGCAGAAAGAGAAGGAGAAGAAGGAGAAGCAGAAGTAGAATCAGAAGAAACAGAAGAAGAAGAAGAAGAAGAAACAGAAGCAAAAGAAACAGAAGAAGGATAAGAGCAGAAGCAGAAGGAGAAGGAGAAGCAGAAGAAGAAGGAGAAGCAGAAAGAGAAGCAACAGAAGCAGAAGAAGCAGGAGAAGCAGAAGCAGAAGAAACAGAAGAAGCCGAAGAAGCAGAAGCAGGATCTGAAGCAGAAGGAGAAACAGAAGAAGCACAATCTGAAGCAGAAACAGAAGAAACAGAAATAGTAGAATAAACAGAAGCAGAAGCAGCAGGAGAAGCAGAAGAAGAAGAAGGAGAAGGCAAAAGAGAAGGATTACTAGTAGGAGAAGCAGAAGGATAAGCAGAAGCAGAAAGAGAAGCAAAGGAGAAGCAGCACTAGAAGCAGGAGAAGCAGAAGAAGCAGAAGCAGGAGAAGCAGAAAAAACAGAAGAGGCAGAAGCAGAATGAGAAGCAGAAGGAGAAATTGAAGCAGAAGGAGAAGCAGAAGAAGAAGGAGAAGGAAAGGGAGAAGCAGAAAGAGAAGCAGAACGAAAAGCAGGAGAAGCAGCAGCAGGAGAAGCAGAAGCAGAAGAAACAGAAGAAGGAGAAGAAGCAGAAGGAAAAGCAGAAACAGAAGGAAAAGCAGAAGGAGAAGCAGGAGAAGCAGAAGCAGCAGCAGCAGGAGAAGCAGAAGCAGAAGAAGCCGAAGAAGCAGAAGCAGAACCTGAAGCAGAAGGAGTAGCAGGAGAAGGAGAAGAAGCAGAATCTGGAGAAGCAGAAGGAGAAGCAGAAGCAGAAAGAGAAGCAAAAGCAGAAGGAGAAACAGAAGGAGAAGTAGAAGAAACAGAGAATCAAAAGAAGGAGAAGGAGAAGCAGAGGCAGAAGAAGAATCATAAGCACAAGCACAAGCAGAAGGAGATGCAGAAGGAGAAGCAGAAGAAGCAGAAGCTGAAGCAGAAGAAGAAGAAACAGAAAAACAGAAGAAGCAGAAGAAGAAGCAGCAGTAGAAGTAGAAGAAGAAGAAGGAGAAGGAGAAAGAGAAGGATTAGGAGTAGGAGAAACAGAAGGATAAGCAGAAGCAGAAAGAGAAGCAGAAGACGCAGGAGAAGCCAAAGAAGCAGAAGCAGAATCTGAAGCAGAAGCAGAAACAGAAGAAGCACAATCTGAAGCAGAAGAAACAGAAATAGTAGAATAAGCAGAAGCAGAAGCAGCAGGAGAAGCAGAAGAAGAAGAAGGAGAAGGCGAAAGAAAAATATTAGAGGTAGGAGAAGCAAAAGGATAAGCAGAGGCAGAAAGAGACGCAGAAAGAGAAGCAGCACGAGAAGTAGGAGAAGCAAGAGAAGCAGAAGCAGGAGAAGCAGAAGAAACAGAAGACGCAGAAGCAGAATGAGAAGCAGAAGGAGAAATTGAAGCAGAAGAAGAAGAAGAAGCAGAAGGAGAAGCAGAAGAAAGAGAAGGAGAAGTAGAAGAAGAAAGAGAAGCAGAAAGAGCAGCACAACGAGAAGCACAGCGAGAAGCAGGAGAAGCAGAAGCAGGAGAAGCAGAAGCAGAAGAAACATAAGAAGGAGAAGAAGCAGAAGCAGAAGGAGAAGCAGAAACAGAAGGAAAAGCAGAAAGAGAAGCACGAGCAGCAGAAGAAGCAGCAGCAGGAGAAGCAGAAGCAGAAGAAGCCGAAGAAGCAGAAGCAGAACCTGAAGCATAAGGAGATACAGGAGAAGCAGAAGAAGCAGAATCTGGAGAAGCAGAAGGAGAAGCAGAAGCAGAAAGAGAAGCAAAAGAAGAAGGAGAAGCAGAAGGAGAAGCAGAAGAAACAGAAGAAGCAGAGGCAGTAGCAGAAGAAGCAGAAGATAGAGAAGCAGAAGGAGAAGCAGAAGCAGTAGTAGAAGCAGAAGAAGGAGAAGCAGAAGGAGAAGCATAAAGAGAAACAGAAGGAGAAGCAGGAGAAGCAGAAGCAGGAGAAGCAGAATCAGAAGAAATAGAAGAAGGAGAAGAAGCAGAAGCAGAAAGAGAAGCAGAAACAGAAGGAGAAGCAAAAATAGAAGCAGAAGAAGCCGAAGAAGCAAAAGCAGAACCTAAAGCAGAAGGAGAAGCAGGAGAAGCAGAAGAAGCAGAAGCTGAAGGAGAAGCAGAAGTAGGAGAAGGAGAAGGAGGAGAAGCAGAAGCAGAAGGAGAAGCAGAAGCAGAATGAGAAGCAGAAAGAGAAGCAGGAGGAGGACAAGAAGCAGAAGCAGGAGAAGCCGAAAGAGAAGAAGCAGAAACAGAAGCAGAAGGAGAAGCAGAAGCAGAAGGAGAAGCAGCAGAAGAAGTAGAACCAGAAATTCAGGCAGGAGAAACAGAAGAAGCAGAAGCAGAAGCAGAAGCCAAAGAGAAGCAGAAGGGGAAGTAGAAATAACAGCAGAAGAAGCAGAAAAACAAGCAGGAGAAACAGAAGCAGGAAGAGAAGTAGAAGCAGAAGAAGCAGAAGAAGAAGAAGAAGCAGTAGAAGCATAAGAAGCAGAAGCAGGAGAAGCAGAACCAGAAGAAAAAGAAGAAGCATAAGAAGCAGAAGCAGAGGGAGAAACAGAAGAAGGAGAAGGAGCAGCAGAAGGTGAAGCAGAAGGAGAAAGAGAAGCAGAAACAAAAGGAGAAGGAGAAGTTGGAGAATCAGAAGAAGCAGAAGCAGAAAGAGAAGCAGAAGAAGGAGACGGAGAAGCAGAAGGAGAAGGACAAGCAGGAGAAGCAGTAGAAGCAGAAGCGGGAGAAGCAGAAGAAGAAGAAACAGAAGAAGGAGAAGGAGCAGAAGGAGAAGCAAAAGCAGAAGGAGAAGCAGAAAGAGGAGCAGAAGAAGCAGAAGAAGCAGTAGCAGGAGAAGCAGAAGAAACAGAAGAAGCCGAAGAATCAGAAGGAGAACCTGAAGCAGAAGGAGAAGCAGAAGCAGCAGAAGCTGGAAAAGCAGAAGCCAAAGAAACTGAACAAGCAGAAGAAGCAGAAGCAGAACGAGAAGCAGAAGAAGAGGGAGAAAGAGAAGGATTAGGAGTAGGAGGAGCAGAAGCAGAATAAGAAGCAGAAAGAGAAGCAGAAGGAGAAGCAGAAGGAGAAACAGAATCAGAAGCAGGAGAAGCAGAAGCAGAAGCAGAAAGAGAAGCACAAGAAGGAGGAATTGAAGGAGAAGGAGAAGGAGACGGAGAAGCAGAAGGAGAAGTAGGAGAAGCAGAAGAAGAAGATGCAGGAGAAGCAGAAACAGAAGAAACAGAAAAAGCAGAAGAAGCAGAAGAAGAAGCAGCAGGAGAAGCAGAAGAAGAAGAAGAAGGAGAAGGAGAAAGAGAAGGATTAGGAGTAGGAGAAACAGAAGGATAAGCAGAAGCAGAAAGAGAAGGAGAAGGAGAAGCAGAAGAAGCAGAAGCAGAATGAAAAACAGAAGAAGGAGAAATTGAAACAGAAGAAGATGCAGAAGGAGAAGCAGAAGCAGAAGTAGAAGCAGAAAAAGGAGAAGCAGAAGGAGAAGCAGGAGAAGCAGAAGCAGGAGAAGCAGAATCAAAAGAAATAGAAGAAGGATAAGAAGCAGCAGCAGAAAGAGAAGCAGAAACAGAAGGAGAAGCAGAAATAGAAGCAGAAGAAGCAGAATCAGAACCTGAAGAAGAAGGAGAAGCAGGAGAAGCAGAAGAAGCAGAATCTGGAGAAGAAGGAGAACCAGAAGGAGAAGCAGAAGCAGAAAGAGAAGCAAAAGCAGAAGGAGAAGCAGAAAGAGAAGCAGAAGAAACAGAAGAAGCAGAAGCAGAAGCAGTAGCAGAAGAAGCTGAAGATGCAGAAGCAGATAGAGAAGCAGAAGGAATAGCAGATTAACGACAAGGAGAAACAGAAGGAGAAGAAGAATGAGAAGCAGAAGGAGAAGCAAGAAAAACAGAAGAAGCAGAAACAGACGGAGAAGCAGAAGAAGGAGAAGCAGAAGAAGAAGCAGAAGGAAAAGCACAAGCAGAAGGAGATGCAGAAGGAGTAGCAGGAGAAGCAGAAGAAGCAGAAGCAGAAGGAGAAGAAGAAGGAGAAGAGGCAGAATCAGAAGAATCAGAAGGAGAAGTAGAAAGAGAAGCCGATGAAGAGAAGCAGAACGAGAAGCAGGAGAAGCAGAAGAAGCAGAGCGGGAGAAGCAGAAGAAGAAGAAACAGAAGAAATAGAAGGAGCAGAAGCAGAAGGAGGAGCAGAAGCAGAAGGAGAAGCAGAAAGAGAAGCAGGAAAAGCAGAAGAAGCAGAAGCAGGAGAAGCAGAAGCAGAAGAAACAGGAGAAGGACAAGAAGCAGAAGCAGAAGGAGAAGCAGAAACAGAAGGAGAAGCAGAAAGAGAAGGAGGGGAAGCAGAAGAAGCAGAAGCAGGAGAACCAGAAGCATAAGAATCCGAAGAAGCAGAAGCAGAACCTGAAGCAGAAGGAGAAGCAGGAGAAGCAGAAGAAGCAGAATCTGGAGAAGCAGAATGAGAAGCTGAAGGAGAAGCAGAAGCAGAAAGAGAATCAAAAGGAGAAGGAGAAGCGGAAGAAACAGAAGAAGCAGAAACAGAAGCAGTAGCAGAAGAAGCTGAAGATGCAGAAGCAGATAGAGAAGCAGAAGGAATAGCAGAATAACGACAAGGAGAAACAGAAGGAGAAGAAGAATGAGAAGCAGAAGGAGAAGCAGGAAAAACAGAAGAAGCAGAAACAGACGGAGAAGCAGAAGAAGGAGAAGCAGAAGCAGAAGAAGAAGCAGAAGGAAAAGCACAAGCAGAAGGAGATGCAGAAGGAGTAGCAGGAGAAGCAGAAGAAGCAAAAGCAGAAGGAGAAGAAGAAGGAGAAGAAGCAGCATCAGAAGAAGCAGAAGGAGAAGTAGAAAGATAAGCCGACGAAGAGAAGCAGAACGAGAAGCAGGAGAAGCAGAAGAAGCAGAGCGGGAGAAGCAGAAGAAGAAGAAACAGAAGAAATAGAAGGAGCAGAAGCAGAAGGAGGAGCAGAAGTAGAAGGAGAAGCAGAAAGAGAAGCAGGAAAAGCAGACGAAGCAGAAGCAGGAGAAGCAGAAGCAGAAGAAACAGGAGAAGGACAAGAAGCAGAAGCAGAAGCAGAAGGAGAAGCAGAAAGAGAAGCACTAGAAGCAGAAGACGCAGGAAAAGCAGAAGCAGTAGAAAGAGAAGAAGAAGAAGAAACAGAGGAAATAGAAGCAGTAGCAGTTGTAGCAGAAGCAGAACGAGAAGCAGAAGGAAAAGCAGAAGAACAAGAAGGAGAAGGGAAAAAGAAGGACAAGCAGTAGGAGAATAAGAAGGAGAAGCAGAAGAAGGAGAAGCAGAAGCAGAAGAAGATGCAAAAGGAGGAGCAGAAGAAGCAGAAGGAGAAGGAGAAGCAGGAAAAGCAGAAGAAGCAGAAGCAAAAGGAGAAGCAAAAGAAGGAGAAGGAGAAGCAGAGGCATAAGAAGAAGCATAAGGAGAAGCACAAGCAGAAGGAGATGCAGAAGGAGAAGCAGGAGAAGCAGAAGAACAGAAGCTGAAGGAGAAGCAGAAGTAGGAGAAGGAGAAGGAGGAGAAGCAGAAGCAGAAGGAGAAGCAGAAGCGGAATGAGAACCAGAAAGTGAAGCAGGAGAAGCACAAGAAGCACAAGCAGGAGAAGCCGAAGAGAAGAAGCAGAAGAAGCAGAATCGGAAGCAGAAGTAGAAGCAGAAGCAGAAGGAGAAGCAGCAGAAGAAGTAGAACCAGAAATTCAGGTAGGAGAAACAGAAGAAGCAGAAGGAGAAGCAAAAAGAGAAGCAGTAGGAGAAGTAGAAGAAGCAGCAGAAGGAGAAGCAGCAGAAGAAGCAGAAAAACAAGCAGGAGAAGCAGAAACAGAAAGAGAAGTAGAAGTAGAAGAAGCAGAAGCAGAAGAAGAAGCAGTAGAAGCACAAGAAGCAGAAGTAGGAGAAGCAGAAGCAGAAGATAAAGAAGAAGCATAAGAAGCAGAAGCAGAGGGAGAAGCAGAAACAGAAGGAGAAGCAGAAAGAGAAAGAGGGGAAGCAGAAGAAGCAGAAGCAGGAGAAGCAGAAGCATAAGAATCCGAAGAAGCAGAAGCAGAACCTGAAGCTGAAGGAGAAGCAGGAGAAGCAGAAGAAGCCGAATCTGGATTAGCAGAATGAGAAGCTGAAGTAGAAGCAGAAGCAGAAGCAGAAAGAGAATCAAAAGCAGAAGGAGAAGCAGAAGAAACAGAAGAAGCAGAAGCAGTAGCAGTTGAAGCAGAAGCAGAAGGAGAAGCAGAAGGAAAAGCAGAAGAACGAGAAGGAGAAGGAGAATCAGAAGGAGAAGCAGAAGAAGCAGAAGGAGAAGCAGAAGGAGAAACAGAAGCAGAAGAAACAGCAGAAAGAGAAGCAGAAGCAGAAGAAGATGCAGAAGGAGAAGCAGGAGAAGCAGAAGAAGCAGAAGCAGAAGGAGAAGTAGAAGAAGGAGAAGGAGAAGGAAGAGCCGCAGAAGCAATAGGAGAAGCAGAAAGAGAAGCAGAAGCAGAATGAGAAGCAGAAAGAGTAGCAGTAGAAGCAGAAGAAGCAGGAAAAGCAGAAGCAGAAGAAAGAGAAGAAGAAGAAGAAGAAGAAGAAGAAGAAGAAGAAGAAGAAGAAGAAGAAGAAGAAGAAGAAGAAGAAGAAGCATAAGGATAAGCATAAGGAGAAGCATAATGAGAAGCATAAGGAGAAGCATAAGGAGAAGTATAAGGAGAAGCAGTAGAAGCAGAAGAAGCAGAAGCAGGAGAAGCAGAAGCAGAAGAAAAAGAATAAGCAAAAGAAGCAGAATCAGAAATAGTGGCAGAAGAAGAGAAGGAGAAGGAGCAGCAGAAGGAGAAGCAGAAGCAGAAAGAGAAGCAGAAACAGAAGGAGAACAAGAAGGAGAAGCAGGAGAATCAGAAGAAGCAGAAAGAGAAGGAGAAGAAGGAGAAGTAGAAGTAGAATCAGAAGAAACAGAAGAAGAAGAAGAAACAGAAGCAAAAGAAACAGAAGAAGGAGAAGAGCAGAAGCAGAAGGAGAAGCAGAAGCAGAAGGAGAAGCAGAAAGAGAAGCAGGAGAAGCAGAAGAAGCAGGAGAAGCAGAAGCAGAAGAAACAGGAGAAGCCGAAGAAGCAGAAGCAGAATCTGAAGCAGAAGGAGAAACAGAAGAAGCACAATCTGAAGCAGAAGCAGAAGAAACAGAAATAGTAGAATAAGCAGAAGCAGAAGCACCAGGACAAACAGAAGAACAAGAAGGAGAAGGCGAAAGAGAAGGATTAGGAGTAGGAGAAGCAAAAGAATAAGCAGAAGCAGAAAGAGACGCAGAAGGAGAAGCAGCACGAGAAGTAGGGGAAGCAGGAGAAGCAGAAGCAAGAGAAGCAGAAGAAACAGAAGACGCAGAAGCAGAATGAGAAGGAGAAGGAGAAATTGAAGCAGAAGGAGAAGGAGAAGCAGAAGGAGAAGCAGAAGAAGGAGAAGGAGAAGGAGAAGCAGAAAGAGAAGCAGAAAGAGAAGCACAACGAGAAGCAGGAGAAGCAGAAGCAGGAGAAGCAGAAGCAGAAGAAACATAAGAAGGAGAAGAAGCAGAAGGAGAAGCAGAAACAGAAGGAAAAGTAGAAATAGAAGCAGGAGCAGCAGAAGAAGCAGCAGCAGAAGAAGCAGAAGCAGAAGAAGCCTGA
>NW_012292204.1:0-7973 GCF_000151885.1 Dipodomys ordii | reverse complement strand
CGGGACACAGCGGGACACAGCGGGGCACAGAGGGGGACACAGCGGGACACAGTGGGCTACCCAGTGAGGACACAGCGGGACACAACAGGGGACACAGCGAAGACACAGCGGGGGACACAGCGGGGGACACAGCGGGACACAGTGGGGAACACAGCAAGGACACAGCGGGACACAACGGGACACAGCGTCGATACAGAGGGGAGGCAGCATTACATAGCGTGGTACACACTGTGGACACAACGGGACACAGTGGGGGCACAGCGGGACACAGCGGGACACAGTGGGACACAGCGGGGAGACAGCAGGGACACAGTGGAGGACACAGCGGGACACAGCGGGTCACAGCGGGGAACACAGCGGGACACAGCAGGGGACACAGCCAGGACACAGCGGGTCACAGCGGGACACAGCGTGGGACAAAGCAGGAGACAGCGAGGGACAAAGAGAGGACCCAGCTGGACACAGCTGGGTACACAGCGGGACACAGCGGGGGACACAGAAGGGTACAAGCGGGACAAAGCGAGAAACACAGCGAGGTCACACCAGGGGCCAAAGCGGGACAACACGGGACACAGTGTGACACAGTGTGACACAGTGGGGACACTGCAGGGGCACAGCGGGACAAAGCGGGCGACACAGCGGGACACAGCGGGACACAGCGGGAGACACAGCGGGGGACAGCAGGGGACAGAGAGGGGACACAGCGGGAGACACAAAGGGGGACAGCAGGGGACAGAGAGGGGACACAGCGGGACACAGCGGGAACACAGCTGGACACAGCGGGGTACACAGCGGGACACAGGGGGCACACAGTGGGGACACAGCGGGGGACACAGCGGGACACAGCGGGTCACAGCGGGGGACACAGCGGGACACAGCGGGGGACACAGAGGGGTACACAGCGGGACACAGCCGGGAACACAGCGTGGACACAGTGGGACACACCGGGACACAGCGGGACACAGCGGTACACAGCGGGACACAGCGGGGGACACAGTGGGACAAAGCGGGGACACAGCAGGACACAGCAGGACACAGCGGGGGACACAGCGGTACACAGCTTGGGACACAGCGAGGACAAAGCGGGACACAGCGGGACAGAGCGGGGACACAGCAGGGACACAGCAGGTACACAGCGAGGGACACAGCGGCGGGACAGCGGGACACAACGAGGAACACATCGAGGACACAGCGGGACCTAGCAGGACACAGCGTCGATACATCTGGGACACAGAGGGACACAGCGGGGGACACAGAGGGACACAGCGGGGTACACAGCTGAGGACACAACGGGACACAGCGGTGGACACAGCGAGGACAGAGTGGGACACAGCGGGGACACTGTGGGAACATAGCGGGACACAGCAGGTACAGAGCGGGACACAGCGGGGTCACAGAGTGGTACACAGCGGGACACATCGGGAAACAAAGCGAGGTCACAGCGGGGGACAAAGCGGGACAACAGGGAACACAGTGTGACACAGCGGGACACAGCGGGACACAGCGGGGTACACAGAGGGACACAGCGGGCACACAGCGGGGACACAGCGGGACACAACGGGACACAGCGGGGACACAGTGGGACACAGCGGGACAAAGCGGCAGAAACAGCGGGACACAGCAGGCACACAGCGGGGACACAGCGGGACACAGCGGGACACAGCGGGGACAGAGCGGGACACAGCCGGACAGAGGGGGACACAGCAGGGGACACAGCGGGACACAGTTGGGGACCCAGTGAGGACACAGCAGGACACAGCAGCGGACACAGCAAGGACACAGCGGGGGACACAGCGGGGGACACAGCGGGACACAGCGGGAAACACAGTGAGGACACAGCGGGACACAGCGTCGATACAGCGGGGACACAGCGTTACACAGCGTGGTACACAGCTTTGGACACAACGGGACACAGTGGGGGCACAGCCGGACACAGCGGGACTCAGTGGGACACAGCAGGGACAAAGTGTGAGACACAGCGGGGGACAGAGAGGGAGAAAGCAGGGGACACAGCGAGGACACAGCGGGACACAGCGGTGACACAACGGGGACTCAGCGGGGGACACAGCGGGACACAGCGGGGGACACAGTGGGACACAGCGGGGGACACTGCGGGACACAGTGTGGGACAGAGCGTGGGACACAGCGAGACACAGCGGGTACAAAGCTGGACACAGCGGAGTACACAGAGGGACACAGCAGGGACACAGCGGGGAAACAGCGAGGACACAGCGGCACACAGTTGGGGACACAGCAAGGACACAGCGGGACACAGCGGGGGACAAAGCGGGACATAGCGGGGGACACAGCGGGGACACAGCGGCACACAGCGTGGGACACAAGAAGGACACAGATGTACACAGCGGGGGACAGAGCGAGGACACATTGGGACACAGCGGGACTCAGCGGGGGACACAGCAGTACAAAGCGGGACACAGCGGGACACAGAGGGGTACACAGCGGGACACAGCCGGAAACACAGCGCGGACACAGCGGGACACACCGGTACACAGCGTTAATACAGCGGGGACAGAGAGGGTCACAGCAGGGACACAGCGGGACACAGCGGGACACAGCGGGGGACCCAGCAAGGACACAGCGGGACACAGCGGGGGACACAGCGAGGACACAGCGGGGGACACAGCAGGTGACACAGCGGGACACAGCGGGGAACACAGCGAGGACACAGCGGGACACAGCGGGACACAGCGTCGATACAGAGGGGACTCAGCGGAAGACACAGCGGGGGAAACAGCGGGGGACAAAGTGGGACACCACGGGACACAGTGTGACACAGTAGGACACAGCGGGGACACTGCGGGGACACAGCAGGACAAAGCGGGGGACATAGCGGGACACAGTGGCACACAGCGGGGGACACAGCGGGGGACAGCGGAGACAGAGATGGGCCACAGCGGGACACAGAGGTGACATAGCTGGACACAGCGGGGTACACAGCAGGGCACAGCGGGCACACCGGGGACACAGCGGGACACAGCGGGACACAGTTGGGACACAGTGGGACACAGCGGGACAAAGCGGGGGACACAGCGGGACACAGCTGGGGACACAGCGAGGACACAGCGGGATACAGCGGGGGACACAGTGAGGACACAGCGGGACACAGCCGGGGAAAAAGCGGGACACAGCGGGGACACAGCAGTGGACACAGCGGGACACAGCGGGGGACACAGCCAGACACAGCGGGGGAAACAGTGGGGGACACAGTGGGACACAGTGGGACACAGCGGGGGACACATGGGGAACACAGCGGGACACAGCGGGGACACAGCGGGACTCAGCGGGGGACACAGCAGTATACAGCAGGACACAGCGGGGACACAGCAGGGACACAGCGGGGGACACAGCGGGACACAGCGGGACACAGCGGAGAACACAGCGGGACACAGAGGGGGACACAGAGGGGTACACAGCGGGACACAGCTGGGAACACAGCGGGTCACAGCGGGACACAGCGGGAACACAGCTGGACACAGCGGGGTACACAGTGGGAGACAGGGGGCACACAGTGGGGACACAGCGGGGGACACAGCGGGACACAGCGGGTCACAGCGGGGAACACAGCGGGGGACACAGCAGGGGACAGCAGAGGACAGAGAGGGGACACAGCGGCGACACAGAGGGGACACAGCTGGGGACACAGCGTGGGACAAAGTGGGACACCACGGGACACAGTGTTACACAGCGGGACACAGCAGGGACACTGCGGGACACAGCAAGATAAAGCGGGGGACACAGAGGGCCACAGCAGGGGACAGCGGGGGACACAGCGGGACACAGTGGGCTACCCAGTGAGGACACAGCGGGACACAACAGGGGACACAGCGAGGACACAGCGGGGGACACAGCGGGGGACACAGAGGGACACAGTGGGGAACACAGCGAGGACACAGCGGGACACAACGGGACACAGCGTCGATACAGCGGGCACACAGCGTTACACAGCGTGGTACACACTGTGGACACAACGGGACACAGTGGGGGCACAGCGGGACACAGCGGGACACAGTGGGACACAGCGGGGACAAAGCGTGAGACACAGCGAGGGACACAGAGGGAGACAGCAGGGGACACAGCGAGAAAACAGCGGGACACAGCGGTGACACAGCGGGGACTCAGTGGGGGACACAGTGGGACACAGCGGGGGACACTGCGGGACACAGCGGGGGTCACTTCGGGACACAGTGTGGGACAGAGCGTGGGACACAGCGAGACACAGCGGGGACAAAGCTGGACACAGCGGGGTACACAGAGGGACACAGCAGGGACACAGCGGGGAAACAGCGTGACACAAAAGGACACAGCTGGACACAGCGGGGTACACAGCGGGACACAGCGGGCACACAGCGGGGACACAGCGGGACACAGCGGGGACACAGTCGGACACAGCGGGACACAGCGGGGGACACAGCGGGACACAGCGGGGGACCCAGCGAGGACACAGCGGGACACAGCGGTGGACACAACGGGGGACACAGCGGGACACAGCGGGGAACACAGCGAGGACACAGCGGGACACAGCGGGAAACACTGCGAGTTCACAGCGGGGGACAAAACGGGACAACACGGGACACAGTGTGACACAGTGGGACACAGCGGGACCCAGCGTCGATACAGCAGGGACACAGCCGGACACAGTGGGGTACACAGCTGGGGACACAGCGAGGACACAGCGGGACACAGCGGGACACAGCGGGGACAGTGCGGGAACATAGCAGCACACAGCGGGGTACACAGCGGGAAACAGCGGGACACAGCTGGGGACACAGCGGGGACACAGCGGGACACAGCGGAACACAGCGGGAGTCAAAGCGGGAGACAGCGGGGGACACAGCGAGGACACAGGGGGACACAGCGGCGACACAGAGGGGACTCAGCGGGGGACACAGCGTGGGACAAAGTGGGACACCACGGGACACAGTGTGACACAGCGGGACACAGCGGGAACACTGCGGGACACAGCAGGACAAAGCGGGGGACACAGCGGGACACAACGGGACACAGCGGGGGACACAGCGGGGGACAGCGGAGACAGAGAGTGGCCACAGCGAGACAAAGCGGTGACACAGCTGGACACAGCGGGGTACACAGCGGGACACAGCGGGCACACAGCGGGGATACAGCGGGAAACAGCGGGACACAGCGGGGGACACAGGGAGGACACAGCGGGACACAGCGGGGGACAGAGCGAGGACACATTGGGACACAGCGGGATTCAGCGGGGGATACAACAGTACACTGCGGGACAAAGCGGGACACAGCGGGGACACAGCAGAGACACAGCGGGGGACAGAGCGGGACACTGCGGGGGACACAGGGATGACAGAGCAGGACCCAGCGGGACTCAGCGTGGATACAGCAGGGACCCAACTGGACACAGCGGGACACAGCGGGGACACAGCAGTAGACACAGCGGGACACAGTGCCGGACACAGCGGGAAACAGCGGGGGACAAAGGGAGGACACAGAGGGACCCAGCGGGACCCAGCGTCGATACAGCAGGGACACAGCGGGACACAGTGGGGTACACAGCTGGGGACACAGCGGGGACCAAGCTGGACACAGCGGGGTACACAGCGGGACACAGCGGGACACCGCGGGGACATAGCAGGGACACAGCAGGGACACAGCGGGGGACACAGCGGGGGACACAGCAGGACACAACGGGGAATACAGTGAGGACACAGCGGGACCCAGCCGGACACAGCGTCGATACAGCGGGGACAAAGCGGGGGACACAGCAGGACACAGCGGGGGACAAAGCTGGACACAGAGGAGGACACAGAGGTGTAAACAGTGGGACACAGCTGGGGACACAAAGGGACACAGTGGGGGACACAGCGGGACACAGCGGGACACAGTGAGACATAGTGGGGACAAAGCGAGGACACAGAAGGACACAACGGGACACAGCTGGGACACAGAAGGGACACAGCGGGACACAGCGGGGTACACAGCTGGGGACACAAAAGGACACAGTGGGGGACACAGCGGGGACTCCACGGGGGACACAGCGGGGGACAAAGTGGGACACCACACGACACACCGGGACACAGCGGGGACACTGCCGGAACATAGCGGGACACAGTAGGGTACACAGCGGGACACAGTGGGACACAGCGGGGGACAAAGCGGGGACACAGCGGGAAATAGCGTGGGACACAGCGAGGACACAGCAGGACACAGCAGGGACACAGCAGTAGACACAGCGGGACACAGTGGGGGACACAGCGGGACACAGTGGGGGACACAGCGAGGACACAGCGGGACCCAGCGGGACACAGCGTGGATACAATGGGGACACAGCGGGACACAGCGGAGTACACAGCTGGGGAAAAAACGGGACACAGCAGGGGACACAGCGAGGACACAGCCGAACACAGCGTGGGACACAGCGAGGACACAGCGGGACACAGCAGGACACAGCGGGGACACAGCAGGAACACAGCAGGGACACAGCGGGGGACACAGCGGGAAACAACGGGACACAGCGGTACAAAGCGGGACACAGTGGGACACAGCGGGGACAAAGCGAGGACACAGAGGGACACAGCGAAGCACAGCGGGACACAGCAGGGACACAGCAGTAGACACAGCGGGACACAGCGGGGGACACAGCGGGACACAGCAGGGAACACAGGGAGGACACAGCAGGACACAGCGGGGACACAGCTGGGACTCCGCGGGGGACACAGCGGGGGAAAAAGCGGGACACCACGCGACACAGCGTGAGACACAGCGAAGACACAGCAGGACACAGCGTGGGAAAAAGCGGGAGACAGTGGGGGACACAGCGAGGAAACAGCGGGACACAGCGGGGACACAGAGGGGACTCAGCAAGCGACACAGCGGGGGACAAGGCAGGACACCACGGGACACAGTGTGACACAGCGGGACACAGCGGGGACAAAGCGGGGACACAGCGAGTCAAAACGGGGGACACAGCGGTACACAACGGGACACAGCGGGGGACACAGCGGGGGACAGATAGGGGACACAGCGGGACACAGCTGGGACACAGCTGGACACAGCGGGGTACACAGCGGGACACATCGGGACACAGCGGGACACAGCGGGGACAGAACGGGACACAGCGGGACACAGTGGGACACAGCGGGGGGCACACCCGGACACAACGGGGGACACAGCGAGGACACAGCGGAACACAGCGGGGGACAGCGGAGGACACAGCGGGACACAGCGGGGACACAGCAGTGGACACACCAGGACACAGCGGGGGACAGAGCGGGACACAGTGGGGGACACAGCGGGACATAGCAGGGGACACAGGGAGGACACAGCGGGACACAGTGGGATACAGCGGGGAACACAGCGAGGTCACAGTGGGACCCAGCGAGACACAGCGTCGATAAAGCGGGGACACAGTGGCACACAGCGGGGTACACAGCTGGGGACACAAAGTGACACATCGGGGGACACAGCAAGGACACAGCGGAACACAGCGTGGGACACAGCGAGGACACAGCGGGACACAGCGGGACACAGCAGGACACAGCATGGACACAGCAGTAGACACAGCGGGACACAGCGTGGGACACAGCGGGACACATGGGGGACACAGCGAGGACACAGTGGGACCCAGCGCGACACAGCATCGATACAATGGGGACACAGCGGGACACAGCGGAGTACACAGCTGGGGACACAACTGGACACAGCAGAGGACACAGCGAGGACACAGCCGAACACAGCGTGAGACACAGCGAAGACACAGCGGGAAACAGCGGGACACAGTGGGGACACAGCAGCACACAGGATTGACACAGTGGGGGACACAGCGGTACACAACGGAACACAGCGGTACCCAGCAGACACAGTGGACAAAGTAAGGACAAAGCGTTAGACACATCGGCGGACAGAGCGGAGACAGCGAGGGACACAGCAAGGACACAGCGGGACACATTGGGGGACTAAGCGGGACACAGCGGGGG
>NW_012292203.1:0-2683 GCF_000151885.1 Dipodomys ordii | reverse complement strand
CCCACACAGAACCCACCCCTGCAGCCCTGCTTCCTCCTCACACAGAACCCACCCCTGCAGCCCTGCTTCCTCCCCACACAGAACCCACCCCTGCAGCCCTGCTTCCTCCTCACAGAACCCACCCCTGCAGCCCTGCTTCCTCCTCACACACAGAACCCACCCCTGCAGCCCTGCTTCCTCCTCACACACAGAACCCACCCCTGCAGTCCTGCTTCCTCCTCACACAGAACCCACCCCTGCAGCCCTGCTTCCTCCTCACAGAACCCACCCCTGCAGCCCTGCTTCCTCCTCACAGAACCCACCCCTGCAGCCCTGCTTCCTCCTCACAGAACGCACCCCTGCAGCCCTGCTTCCTCCCCACACAGAACCCACCCCTGCAGCCGTGCTTCCTCCACACACAGAACCCACCCCTGCAGCCCTGCTTCCTCCCCACACAGAACCCACCCCTGCAGCCCTGCTTCCTCCTCACACAGAACCCACCCCTGCAGCCCTGCTTCCTCCCCACACACAGAACCCACCCCTGCAGCCCTGCTTCCTCCCCACACAGAACCCACCCCTGCAGCCCTGCTTCCTCCTCACACAGAACCCGCCCCTGCAGCTCTGCTTCCTCCTCACACAGAACCCACCCCTGCAGCCCTGATTCCTCCTCACAGAACCCACCCCTGCAGCCCTGCTTCCTCCCCACACACAGAACCCACCCCTGCAGCCCTGCTTCCTCCTCACACACAGAACCCACCCCTGCAGCCCTGCTTCCTCCCCACACAGAACCCACCCCTGAAACCCTGCTTCCTCCTCACAGAACCCACCCCTGCAGCCCTGCTTCCTCCTCACCGAACCCACCCCTGCAGCCCTGCTTCCTCCTCACACAGAACCCACCCCTGCAGCCCTGCTTCCTCCTCACACAGAACCCACCCCTGCAGCCCTGCTTCCTCCTCACAGAACCCACCCCTGCAGCCCTGCTTCCTCCTCACACAGAACCCACCCGTGCAGCCCTGCTTCCTCCTCACAGAACCCACCCCTGCAGCCCTGCTCTCCTTTTCTCCCCCCTCACAACCTGCCCTCCCTCCTCCTCCTGCCCTGCCCACCTCCTCCCTGCACCCTGGGTCTTGGGGACCATGGCTCCTCAGCCTGTCCCTCCCTCCCCCTCCTGCCCTGCCCGCCTCCTCCCTGCACCCTGGGTCTTGGGGACCGTGGCTCCTCAGCCTGTCCCTCCCTCCTCCTCCTGCCCTGCCCGCCTCCTCCCTGCACCCTGGGTCTTGGGGACCGTGGCTCCTCAGCCTGTCCCTCCCTCCCCCTCCTGCCCTGCCCGCCTCCTCCCTGCACCCTGGGTCTTGGGGACCGTGGCTCCTCAGCCTGTCCCATCCCTCTGCAGCTGCCTCCCACTTCCTTCCATGCTAGGTTTTCCAGAGCCAGTGCCATTCTTCTTCGCTCCGAGCCAGCCCTGCGCCCTGTGTGCCCCCCCCCTCCGTGCAGGCCGAGTCTCCTGCTATTCCCACCCCTTGCTGTGCTTCCTTCTCTTGTGTCCTCTGTGTGTCCACTGTTGCTTGACCAGCTGGCTGTTTCCAGTGCCCCCAAGATAGACCCAAGTACCCCCCAGGGCTTCCCACCAGTCAGGGGAAGGCCCACACCACACCCTCTGGAGGTCAGATTCTGGCCTCCTTAGAGAGGGAGTCCCTCCTGGCCAGCCTAGACTGGCCCTGGCCACTGCCAGGCCTGTACTGCGCACTATGGGTGAGGTCCTGGGCAGGGAGTGGGCAGAGTGCAGGAGGAGGGGCTGGGGAAAGTGGCTGGGGACTGGGCACAGCAGAGCTGGCACAGGAGGGGCAGAGCCTCCACTCCCGGCCATCCCAGGTCTGGCTGGGCAGGACCCTGGGCCTGTCTTGGAAGTTGCTGGCTGGGGCCACCCCTGCCACAACCCGCCTCCAGCTGTCTGCACAGAGACCTGCTGACCGAGCCCCAGGAAGGCGGGGCCCTGTGTCCAGACGGCCAGCAGGGGTAGCCACAAGAAAAGCCTCCTGGAGGTGGGGGAGGCCCGGGGCTGCCGAGGCCGTGGGAAGGGGATGGGGGCCACCTGGACGGAAGCTCCCAGCTGCAGGGTGGATCCTAGTTATGGGTCATGTCACTGCACACCCAGCCTGGCCCCAGGACACCCCTGTGGGCCCAACCCCAAGCCCAGCCCGGACAGAGCCGGCGTCCGCTTTGCCTTCCTGACCCAGGAAGGGTGGGTGCATGTGGGGCGGAGTGGGCTCAGGACTCATCCACCGCTGGGCAGAGGTGGCCCGGCTTGGGCTCCTTTCCCAGGATCAGGAGCCCTGTGGCAAACTCCCGGCTGCCGGTGCATCTGCAGAGGCCTGGGGGCTTTCCCGGCCCAGGGCCCCTTCTGCCAAGGCTAGGGTACCTGGGAGGAGCCCGAAGGCTCCATCGTGCCCCGCTGGCTCCTGGGGCCCCGGCCCCGGCCTGGCTGAGCCACCCCGGGTGCGGGGGTCTCGCCTGCCTTGGCAGGAGCTGCCGTGGGGGCACGGTTCCCACTGCGGCTGTGTCACCGCTCTGGAGTTGGCAGCGGGTGTGGCTGGCAGCCATAGCAAGCCGCCTGACCGATCACAGGCCTGGGGCTGCTGCCCCACCGTGGGAGCCGTGCGTGGCACGGTGCATGCGGGGCTGCGCCTGTCTGGAGGGCCTTCCG
>NW_012292202.1:0-2603 GCF_000151885.1 Dipodomys ordii | reverse complement strand
CCCCCCGCACCCAACGTGTAAAGCTCGTTTTGGACATGACAACTTGTACTTCTCATTGTTGCAACAGGTCCACCTATATCTTTAAACAACTGGTTTTTCCCCATCTCCTCCTCAAGTTATACTGACATCAAATATAGTGAAAGCAGGGGTTATACTGTGGGGGAGGGACATACAAAGCAACAAAGATAATCTTATAAGTGCATTAGAAACACATGCATGAAAGAAAAAAACTTTAAGATACATATCTAAGGGTTCAATTTCCTGACATCACATTATCTGACCTTTTCCGCTTGACTCATAGATATACTAGATATTGCAAATAAGGGAAACCATGGGACCTATGTTTCTTTGGGCCTGGTTTACTTCACTTAATATAATTTTTTCCAAGTTTTTCCATTTCCTAACAAATGGGGCAATGTCATTCTTTCTGATGGAGGCATAGAATTCCATTGTGTATATATACCACATTTTCTTGATCCATTCATCTACTGAGGGGCATCTGGGCTGGTTCCAGATCTTAGCTATGGTAAATAATGCTGCAATAAACATAGTTGTGCTGGTAGCTTTAGTGTGGTCTTGTTTGTAAACATTTGGGTAAATGCCCAAAAGTGGGATTGCTGGGTCATAGGGGAGTTCTATGTGAAGTCTTTTGAGGAACCTCCATACTGCTTTCCAAAGTGGTTGGACAAGTTTACATTCCCACCAACAATGAAGTAAGGTTCCTTTCTGTCCACATCCCCTCCAGCATCTGTTGTTGTTAGAGTTCTTGATTTTTGCCGTTCTAACTGGGGTGAGGTGGTATCTCAATGTTGTTTTGATTTGCATTTCTTTTGTGGCTAGGGATGTTGAACATTTCTTCATGTGTCTATTGACCATCCTTCTTTCTTCTTCAGAGAAGTTTCTCTTTAAGTCTTTCGCCCACTTATTTATTGGGCAGTTGTTTCTTTGAGGATTTGTTGTTGGGGGGTTTAATTTTTTGAGTTCCAAGTATATTTTAGATATGAGACCCTTGTCCATTGTATGGCTAGTAAAGATCTTCTCCCAATCCGTGGGCTTTCTATTGATCTTGCTAGCTATGTCATTTGCCCTGCAGAAGCTCTGCAACTTTATGCAATCCCATTTGTCCAAACTTTCTTTGATTTGTTGTGTTTCCGGGTCTCTATTCAGAAAATTTCGGCTGAGCCAAGGAGACCTAGGGTTTCTCCTATTCCATCCTGTAATGTTTTCAGAGTGTCTGCTTTGACTTCAAGGTCTTTGGTCCATTTGGAGTTGATTCTGGAGTTGATTCTAGCTTTAGTTTTCTACATGTAGTTAACCAATTTTGCCAGCACCATTTACTGAAGAGGCTGTCTTTCTTCCATTCTATTGTTTTAGCTCCCTTATCGAAGATTAGATGGCTATAGGTCTGTAGGTTCATTTCTGGGTTTTCAATTCTATTCCATTGGTCCTGAGGTCTGTTCTTATGAAATCAGGCTTATCTGAAGCAGAAATACTATATTTATTTAAAGGGATATGTATTGAAAAGCTTCATTTGTTATTTCAGTTGGAGGTCTCTTAGTTTCCCCCAAAGCTGTTTTAAGCTATAAAAATTATGTGCAGCACTAGGTGAGTGGCTCAAGTAATAGAGTGCTTAAGTAGTAAACAAAAATCTCTGAGTTTAAACCAGATGTTGTTAAATAATTATGTGTAATACCATAACTGAGACTTTCTGATATTATCTGTAGAAGATAATCTCTATTGGACAAGTAACTTAAAAAAATATTGTTGAATGCTGGTGGCTCATACCTGTAATCCTGGCTGCTTAGGAGGCTGAGACCTGAAGATTTCTGTTTGAAGCCAGCACAGGCAGGAAAGTCATGAGACTTATCTCCAATCAAGCATAAAAAAGCCATAAGTCAAGCTGTGGCTCAAGTGGTGGAGCACCAACTGAGCAAAAACCTCAGGGACAGCACCCAAGTTCTGAGTTCAAGCCCCAGGACTAGCATCAAAATAATAATTCCTTTACTTGAGAGCTACATGTCAGATCTTCTTAGAAGATACTCTCTTTCTTACACTCCACACAGCACAGAACACTTCTGAAGCCATAATACACCAAGAAGGCACCACCTGGGTATCCATTTTAATTTTTTTTTTTTTTTTTTTTTGGTGCTGGTATTGAGGCTTTGACGCAAGCTCTCACACTTGCTCTTAGTTTGTGGCACTCTACCACTTGAGCCATATCTATGCTATTTCTGGCTTTTGGCTGGTTAACTGGAGCTAAGATAATTGGATTTGTCTGCCCTGGCTAGCTTGGAACTGGGATCCTCAGATTGCATCCTCCTGAGTAGCTAGGATTACAGGTACCAGCCACAGTGCCTGACTATCCATTCAGTGTACCTGTAATTAAATTCATATTCTACATTCTATCCCACAAGTCTCCCTTGGCTCCAGCCAAGGGAGCTCATCAGATCTCTTGTGAAGAGGATGTTTGTTGGTTAGTCGTCTTTTTGTGACTCCCTATGGAGCTAGGCTGTTACCCTGCTTTCATTACCTTTCCATCTTCCAAATTCATGAAATGTACATGTACATGTGTGGACCTCACCTGAGGTTCAAAAGTTTATGTG
>NW_012292201.1:0-1934 GCF_000151885.1 Dipodomys ordii | reverse complement strand
AAGCACGAACGAAAAGCATTAACAAGACGAAGGAGAACGAGAAGGAGTAGGAGTAGGAGGAGCCGAAGGAGAATGAGAAGCCGAAGGAGAACCCCAAGGAGAAACCGACGAAGCCGAAGCAGGAGAAGCAGAAGCAGAAGCAGAATGAGAAGCACCAGAAGGAGAAATTGAAAGAGAAGGAGAATGAGACGGAGAAGCAGAAGGAGAAGTAGGAGAAGCAGAAGAAGAAGAAGCCGGAGAAGCAGAAGCAGAAGAAACAGAAGAAGGAGAAGAGCAGAAGCAGAAACAGACGGAGAAGCAGAAGCAAAAGGAGAAACAGAAGAAGCAGAAGCTGAAGCTGAAGAAGAAGCAACAGAAAAAGCAGAAGAAGCAGAAGAAGAAGCAGCAGGAGAAGCAGAAGAAGAAGAAGGAGAAGGAGAAGCAGAAAGAGAAGCAGAAGCAGAAAGAGAAGCAGAAACAGAAGGAGAACAAGAAATAGAAGCCGGAGAATCAGAAGAAGCAGAAGTAGAAGCAGAAAGAGGAGAAGAACGAGAAGCAGAAGTATAATCAGAAGAAACAGAAGAAGAAGAAACAGAAGCAAAAGAAACAGAAGAAGAAGAGCAGAAGCAGAAGGAGAAGCAGAAGCAGAAAGAGAAGCAAAAGCAGAAGGAGAAGCAGAAGAAACAGAAGAAGCAGAGGCAGTATCAGAAGAAGCAGAAGATTCAGAAGCAGAAGGAGAAGCAGAAGGAAAAGCAGAAGAACTAGAAGGAGAAGGAGAAGGAGAAACAGGAGTAGAAGCAGAAAGAGAAGCAGAAGAAGGAGCAGTAGAAGGAAAAGTTTGCAGGAGAAAAAGAAAGAGCAGCAGAAGGAGAAGCAGGAAATGCAAAAACAGGAGAAGAACAAGCAGAAGAAACAGGAGAAGGACAAGAAGCAAAAGAAGAAGCAGAAAGAGAAGGAGGGGAAGCAGAAGAAGCAGAAGCAGGAGAAGCAGAAGCATAGGAATCCGAAGAAGCAGAAGCAGAACCTGAAGCAGAAGGAAAAGCAGGAGAAGAAGAAGAATCAGAATCTGGAGAAGCAGAATGAGAAGCAGAAGGAGAAGCAGAAGCAGAAAGAGAATCAAAAGCAGAAGGAGAAGCAGAAGAAACAGAAGAAGTAGAAGCAGTAGCAGTTGTAGCAGAAGCAGTAGGAAAAGCAGAAGAACAAGAAGGAGAAGGAGAAACAGAAGGAGAAGCAGAAGGAGGAGCAGAAAGAGAAGCAGGTAAAGCAGAAGAAGAAGCAGAAGGAGAATCAGAAGGAGAAGCAGAAGAAGGAGAAAGAGAAGCAGAAGCAGAAGAAGATGCAGAAGGAGAAGCAGAAGAAGCAGAAGCAGAAGGAGAAGCAGGAAAAGCAGAAGAAGCAGAAGCAAAAGGAGAAGCAAAAGAAGGAGAAGGAGAAGCAGAGGCAGAAGAAGAAGCATAAGGACAAGCACAAGCAGAAGGAGATGCAGAAGGAGAAGCAGGAGAAGCAGAAGAAGCAGAAGCTGAAAGAGAAGCAGAAGTAGGAGAAGGAGAAGGAGGAGAAGCAGAAGCAGAAGGAGAAGCAGAAGCAGAATGAGAAGCAGAAAGAGAAGCAGGAGGAGGTCAAGAAGCAGAAGCAGGAGAAGCCGAAAGAGAAGAAGCAGAAACAGAAGCAGAAGGAGAAGCAGAAGCAGAAGGAGAAGCAGCAGAAGAAGTAGAACCAGAAATTCAGGCACGAGAAACAGAAGAAGCAGAAGCAGAAGGAGAAGCAAAAAGAGAAGCAGAAGGAGAAGTAGAAAAAGCAGCAGAAGAAGCAGAAAAACAAGCAGGAGAAGCAGAACCAGAAGAAAAAGAAGAAGCATAAGAAGCAGAAGCAGAGGGAGAAACAGAAGAAGGAGAAGGAGCAGCAGAAGGTGAAGCAGAAGGAGATGCAGAAGCAGAAAGAGAAGCAGAAATAGA
>NW_012292200.1:0-6046 GCF_000151885.1 Dipodomys ordii | reverse complement strand
GAGAGGAGAGGAGAACAGGAGTAGAAGCAGAAAGAGAAGCAGAAGAAGGAGCAGTAGAAGGAAAAGCGGCAGGAGAAACAGAAAGAGCAGCAGAAGGAGAAGCAGGAAATGCAGAAACAGGAGAAGAACAAGCAGAAGAAACAGGAGAAGGACAAGAAGCAGAAGCAGAAGGAGAAGCAGAAAGAGAAGGAGGGGAAGCAGAAGAAGCAGAAGCAGGAGAAGCAGAAGCATAAGAATCCGAAGAAGCAGAAGCAGAACCTGAAGCAGAAGGAGAAGCAGGAGAAGCAGAAGAATCAGAATCTGGAGAAGCAGAATGAGAAGCAGAAGGAGAAGCAGAAGCAGAAAGAGAATCAAAAGCAGAAGGAGAAGCAGAAGAAACAGAAGAAGTAGAAACAGTAGCAGTTTTAGCAGAAACAGTAGGAAAAGCAGAAGGAAAAGCAGAAGAACAAGAAGGAGAAGGAGAAACAGAAGGAGAAGCAGAAGGAGAAGCAGAAAGAGAAGCAGGTAAAGCAGAAGAAGAAGCAGAAGGAGAATCAGAAGGAGAAGCAGAAGAAGGAGAAGAAGAAGCAGAAGAAGATGCAGAAAGAGAAGCAGAAGAAGCAGAAGCAGAAGGAGAAGCAGGAAAAGCAGAAGAAGCAGAAACAAAAGGTGAAGCAAAAGTAGGAGAAGGAGAAGCAGAGGCAGAAGAAGAAGCATAAGGACAAGCACAAGCAGAAGGAGATGCAGAAGGAGAAGCAGGAGAAGCAGAAGCTAAAAGAGAAGCAGAAGTAGGAGAAGGAGAAGGAGGAGAAGCAGTAGCAGAAGGAGAAGCAGAAGCAGAATGAGAAGCAGAAAGAGAAGCAGGAGGAGGACAAGAATCAGGAGAAGCCGAAAGAGAAGAAGCAGAAAGAGAAGCAGAAGGAGAAGCAGCAGAAGAAGTAGAACCAGAAATTCAGGCATGAGAAACAGAAGAAGCAGAAGCAGAAGGAGAAGCAAAAAGAGAAGCAGAAGGAGAAGTAGAAAAAGCAGCAGAAGAAGCAGAAAAACAAGTAGGAGAAGCAGAAGCAGAAAGAGAAGTAGAAGCAGAAGAAGCAGAAGAAGAAGCAGTAGAAGCATAAGAAGCAGAAGCAGGAGAAGCAGAACCAGAAGAAAAAGAAGAAGCATAAGAAGCAGAAGCAGAGGGAGAAACAGAAGAAGGAGAAGGAGCAGCAGAAGGTGAAGCAGAAGGAGATGCAGAAGCAGAAAGAGAAGCAGAAATAGAAGAAGAAGAAGGAGAAGTTGGAGAATCAGAAGAAGCAGAAGCAGAAAGAGAAGCAGAAGAAGGAGAAGGAGAAGTAGAAGGATAAGGACAAGCAGGAGAAGCAGAAGAAGCAGAAGCGGGAGAAGCAGAAGAAGAAGAAACAGAAGAACGAGAAGGAGCAGAAGGAGAAGCAGAAGCAGAAGGAGAAGCAGAAAGAGAAGCAGAAGAAGCAGAAGAAGCAGTAGCAGGAGAAGCAGAAGCAGAAGAAACAGGAGAAGCCCAGGAATCAGAAGGAGAACCTGAAGCAGAAGGAGAAGCAGAAGCAGCAGAAGCTGGAAAAGCAGAAGCAGAAGAAACCGAACAAGTATAAGAAGCAGAAGCAGAATGAGAAGCAGAAGAAGAAGGAGAAAGAGAAGGATTAGGAGTAGGAGGAGCAGAAGCAGAATAAGAAGCAGAAAGAGAAGCAGAAAGAGAAACAGAAGAAGCAGAAGCAGAATGAGAAGCACAAGAAGGAGAAATTGAAGGAGAAGGAGAATGAGACGGAGAAGCAGAAGGAGAAGTAGGAGAAGCAGAAGAAGAAGAAGCAGGAGAAGCAGAAACAGAAGAAACAGAAGGAGAAGAGTAGAAGGAGAAGGAGAAGCAGAAGGAGAAGTAGAAGAAGCAGAAGCTGAAGTAGAAGAAGAAGAAATAGAAAAAGCAGAAGAAGTAGAAGAAGAAGCAGCAGAAGAAGCAGAAGAAGAAGAAGCAGAAGGAGAAAGAGAAGGATTAGGAGTAGGAGAAACAGAAGGATAAGCAGAAGCAGAAAGAGAAGGAGAAGGAGAAGCAGGAGAAGCAGAAGAAGCAGAAGCAGGAGAAGCAGAAGCAGAATGAAATTCAGAAGGAGAAATTGAAAGAGAAGAAGATGCAGAAGGAGAAGCAGAAGCAGTAGAAGAAGCAGAAGAAGGAGAAGCAGAAGGAGAAGCATAAAGAGAAACAGAAGGAGAAGCAGGAGAAGCAGAAGCAGGAGAAGCAGAATCAGAAGAAATAGAAGAAGGAGAAGAAGCAGAAGCAGAAAGAGAAGCAAAAACAGAAGGAGAAGCAAAAATAGAAGCAGAAGAAGCCGAAGAAGCAAAAGCAGAACCTAAAGCAGAAGGAGAAGCAGGAGAAGCAGAAGAAGCAGAATCTGGAGAAGAAGAAGGAGAACCAGAAGGAGAAGCAGAAGCAGAAAGAGAGGCAAAACAGAAGGAGAAGCAGAATAAGACGCAGAAGAAACAGAAGAAGCAGAATCAGTAGCAGAAGAAGCTGAAGATGCAGAACCAGAAAGAGAAGCAGAAGGAATAGCAGAAGAACGAGAAGGAGAAGCAGAAGGAGACGCAGGAAAAGCAGAAGAAACAGAAGCAGACGGAGAAGAAGGAGAAGGAGAAGCCGAAGCAGAAGAAGAAGCAGACGAAAAGCACAAGCAGAAGGAGATGCAGAAGGAGAAGCAGGAGATGCAGAAGAAGCAGAAGCAGAAGGAGAAGAAGAAGGAGAAGAATCAGAATCAGAAGAAGCAGAAGCAGAAATAGAAAGAGAAGCCGACGAAGAGAAGCAGAACGAGAAGCAGGAGAAGCAGGAGAAGCACAAGCGGGAGAAGCAGAAGAAGAAGAAACAGAAGAAGGAGAAGGAGCAGAAGCAGAAAGAGAAGCAGAAGAAGGAGAAGGAGAAGCAGAAGGAGAAGGACAAGCAGGAGAAGCAGAAGAAGCAGAAGCAGGATAAGCAGAAGAAGAAGAAGAAACAGAAGAAGGATAAGGAGCAGAAGGAGAAGCAGAAGCAGGAGAAGCAGAAAGAGAAGCAGAAGAAGCAGTAGCAGAAGAAGCAGAAGCAGAAGAAACAGAAGAAGCCGAAGAATCAGAAGGAGAACCTGAAGCAGAAGGAGAAGCAGAAGCAACAGAAGCTGGAAAAGCAGAAGCAGAAGAAACCGAACGAGCAGAAGAAGCAGAAGAAGAATGAGAAGCAGAAGAAGAAGCAGAAAGAGAAGCAGGTACAGCAGAAGAAGAAGAAGCAAAAGGAGAATCAGAAGGAGAAGCAGAAGAAGGAGAAGGAGAAGCAGAAGCAGAAGAAGATGCAGAAGGAGAAGCAGAAGAAGCAGAAGCAGAAGGAGAAGCAGGAAAAGCAGAAGAAGCAGAAGCAAAAGGTGAAGCAAAAGAAGGAAAAGGAGAAGCAGAGGCAGAAGAAGAAGCATAAGGACAAGAACAAGCAGAAGGAGATTCAGAAGGAGAAGCAGGAGAAGCAGAAGAAACAGAAGCTGAAAGAGAAGCAGAAGTAGGAGAAGGAGAAGGAGGAGAAGCAGAAGCAGAAGGAGAAGGAGAAGCAGAATGAGAAGCAGAAAGAGAAGCAGGAGGAGGACAAGAAGCAGAAGCAGGAGAAGCCGAAAGAGAAGAAGCAGAAACAGAAGCAGAAGGAGAAGCAGAAGCAGAAGCAGAAGGAGAAGCAGCAGAAGAAGTAGAACCAGAAATTCAGGCACGAGAAACAGAAGAAGCAGAAGCAGAAGGAGAAGCAAAAAGAGAAGCAGAAGGAGAAGTAGAAAAAGCAGCAGAAGAAGCAGAAAAACAAGCAGGAGAAGCAGAAGCAGAAAGAGAATTAGAAGCAGAAGAAGCAGAAGAAGAAGCAGTAGAAGCATAAGAAGCAGAAGCAGGAGAAGCAGAATCCAGAAGAAAAAGAAGAAGCATAAGAAGCAGAAGCAGAGGGAGAAACAGAAGAGGAGAAGGAGCAGCAGAAGGTGAAGCAGAAGGAAATGCAGAAGCAGAAAGAGAAGCAGAAATAGAAGAAGAAGAAGGAGAAGTTGGAGAATCAGAAGAAGCAGAAGCAGAAAGAGAAGCAGAAGAAGGAGAAGGAGAAGCAGAAGGAGAAGCAGAAGGAGAAGCATAAAGAGAAACAGAAGGAGAAGCAGGAGAAGCAGAAGCAGGAGAAGCAGAATCAAAAGAAATAGAAGAAGGATAAGAAGCAGAAGCAGAAAGAGAAGCAGAAACAGAAGGAGAAGCAGAAATAGAAGCAGAAGAAGCTGAAGAAGCAGAAGCAGAACCTGAAGCAGAAGGCGAAACAGGAGAAGCAGAAGAAGCAGAATCTGGAGAAGAAGGAGAAGCAGAAGGAGAAGCAGAAGCAGAAAGAGAAGCAAAAGCAGAAGGAGAAGCAGAAGGGGAAGCAGAAGAAAAAGAAGAAGCAGAGGCAGTAGCAGAAGAAGCAGAAGATGCAGAAGCAGAAGGACAATCAGAAGAACGAGAAGGAGAAGGAGTAGGAGAAACAGAAGGAGAAGCAGAAAGAGAAGCAGAAGAAGGAGCAGGAGAAGGAAAAGCAGCAGGAGAAGCAGAAAGAGCAGCAGAAGGAGAAGCAGGAGATGCAGAAACTTGAGAAGCAGGAGCAGAAGAAACAGGAGAAGGACAAGAAGCAGAAGCAGAAGGAGAAGCAGAAACAGAAGGAGAAGCAGGAAGAGAAGGAGGGAAAGCAGAAGAAGCAGAAGCAGGAGAAGCAGAAGCATAAGAATGTGAAGAAGCAGAAGGAGAACCTGAAGCAGAAGGACAAACAGGAGAAGCAGAAGAAGCAGAATCTGAAGAAGCAGAATAAGAAGCAGAAGGAGAAGCAGAAGCAGAAAGAGAATCAAAAGCAAAAGGAGAAGGACAAACAGGAGAAGCAGAAGAAGCAGAATCTGAAGAAGCAGAATAAGAAGCAGAAGGAGAAGCAGAAGCAGAAAGAGAATCAAAAGCAAAAGGAGAAGCAGAAGAAACAGAAGAAATAGAAGCAGAAGCAGTTGTAGCAGAAGCAGAAGGAAAAGCAGAAGAACAAGAAGGAGAAGGAGAAACAGAAGGAGAAACAGAAGGGGAAGCAGAAAGAGACGCAGGTAAAGCAGAAGAAGAAGAAGCAAAAGGAGAATCAGAAGGAGAAGCAGAAAAATTAGAAGGAGAAGCAGAAGAAGATGCAGAATGAGAAGCAGGAGAAGCAGAAGAAGCAGAAGCAGGAGGAGAAGCAGGAAAAGCAGAAGAAGCAGAAGCAAAAGGAGAAGCAAAAGAAGGAGAAGGAGAAGCAGAAGCAGAAGCATAAGGACAAGCACAAGCAGAAGGAGATGCAGAAGGAGAAGCAGGAGAAGCAGAAGAATCAGAAGCTGAAGGAGAAGCAGAAGTAGGAGAAGGAGAAGGAGGAGAAGCAGAAGGAGAAGCAGAAGCAGAAAGAGAAGCAGAAAGAGAAGCAGGAGAAGGACAAGAAGCAGAAGCAGGAGAAGCCGAAAGAGAAGAAGCAGAAGAAGCAGAAACATTAGCAGAAGGAGAAGCAGAAGCAGAAGGAGAAGCAGCAGAAGAAGTAGAACCAGAAATTCAGGCAGGAGAAACAGAAGAAGCAGAAGCAGAAGCAGAAGGAGAAGCAAAAAGAGAAGCACAAGGAGTAGTAAAAGAAGCAGCAGAAGGAGAAGCAGCAGAAGAAGCAGAAAAACAAGCAGGAGAAGGAGAAGCAGAAAGAGAATTAGAAGCTGAAGAAGCAGAACCAGAAGAAGAAGCAGTAGAAGCATAAGAAGCAGAAGCAGGAGAAGCAGAAGCAGAAGAAAAAGAAGAAGCATAAGAAGCAGAAGTAGAAGCAGAGGGAGAAACAGAAGAAGGAGAAGGAGCAGCAGAAGGTGAAGCAGAAGGAGATGCAGAAGCAGAAAGAGAAGCGGAAACAGAAGGAGAAGTTGGAGAATCAGAAGAAGCAGAAGCAGAAAGAGAAGCAAAAGAGGGTGAAGGAGAAGCAGAAGCAGAAGGACAATCAGGAGAAGCAGAAGAAGCAGAAGCGGGAGAAGCAGAAGAAGAAGAAGAAACAGAAGTAGGAGAAGGAGCAGAAGGAGAA
>NW_012292199.1:0-2304 GCF_000151885.1 Dipodomys ordii | reverse complement strand
GTGCTTCTCCTTCTGCTTATTCTACTATTTCTGTTTCTTCTGCTTCTGCTTCAGATTGTGCTTCTTGTGTTTCTCCTTCTGCGTCAGATTCTGCTTCTGCTTCTTCTGCTTCTGCTTCTTCTGCTTCTCGTGCTGCTGCTTCTTCTGCTTCTCCTGCTTCTCTTTCTGCTTTTCCTTCTGTTTCTGCTTCTCCTTCTGCTTCTTCTCCTTCTTCTCTTTCTTCTGCTTCTGTTTCTCCTGCTTCTGCTTCTCCTGCTTCTCGTTCTGCTTCTCTTTCTGCTTCTCCTTCTCCTTCTCCTTCTTCTGCTTCTCCTTTTGCTTCTGCTTCTCCTTCTGCTTCTGCTTCAATTTCTCCTTCTACTTCTCCTTCTGCTTCTGCGTCTTCTCTTTCTTCTGCTTCTCCTGCTTCTGGTTCTCCAGCTTCTCCTACTTCTCGTGCTGCTTCTCCTTCTGCGTCTCTTTCTGCTTCTGCTTATCCTTTTGCTTCTCCTACTCCTAATCCTTCTCTTTCGCCTTCTCCTTCTTCTTCTTCTTCTTCTGCTTCTCCTGGTGCTTCTGCTTCTGCTTATTCTACTATTTCTGTTTCTTCTGCTTCTGCTTCAGATTGTGCTTCTTCTGTTTCTCCTTCTGCTTCAGATTCTGCTTCTGCTTCTTCGGCTTCTCCTGTTTCTTCTGCATCTGCTTCTCCTGCTTCTTCTGCTTCTCCTGCTTCTCTTTCTGCTTCTGCTTCTCCTTCTGCTTCCGCTCTTCTCCTTCTTCTGTTTCTTTTGCTTCTGTTTCTTCTGCTTCTTCTTCTTCTGTTTCTTATGATTCTACTTCTGCTTCTCCTTCTTCTCCTTCTCTTTCTGCTTCTACTTCTGCTTCTTCTGATTCTCCTGCTTCTCCTTCTTGTTCTCCTTCTGTTTCTGATTCTCTTTCTGCTTCTGCTTCTCCTTCTGCTGCTCCTTCTCCTTCTTCTGCTTCCCCCACTGCTTCTGCTTCTGCTTCTTTTCCTTATTCTTTAACTTCTGCTTCTCCTGCTTCTGCTTCTCCTGCTTCTGCTTCTTCTGCTTCTCCTTATGCTTCTCCTTCTTCTTCTTCTTCTTCTTCTTCTTCTTCTTCTTCTTCTTCTTCTTCTTCTTCTTCTTCTTCTTCTTCTTCTTCTTCTTCTTCTTCTTGTTCTTCTGCTTCTGCTTCTGCTTCTGCTTCTTATGCTTCTACTGCTTCTTCTTCTGCTTCTGCTTCTTCTGCTTCTAATTCTCTTTCTGCTTCTGCTTCTCCTGCTTGATTTTCTGCTTCTTCTTCTGCTTCTCCTTCTGCTGCTTCTTCTACTTCTCCTTCTGCTTCTCTTTTTGCTTCTCCTTCTGCTCCTGCTTCTTTTGTTTCTCCTGCCTGAATTTCTGGTTCTACTTCTTCTGCTGCTTCTGCTTCTGCTTCTTCTTCTACTTCTGCTTCTGTTTCTGCTTCTTCTGCTTATACTCTTTCGGCTTCTCCTGCTTCTGCTTATTGTGCTTCTCCTGTTTCTTTTTCTGCTTCTCATTCCTCTTCTGCTTCTCCTTCTGCTTCTTCTTATCCTCCTTCTCCTACTTCTGCTTCTCCTTTCAGCTTCTGCTTCTTCTTCTTCTCCTGCTTCTCCTTCTGCATCTCCTTCTGCTTGTGCTTGTCCTTATGCTTCTTCTTCTGCTTCTGCTTCTCCTTCTCCTTCTCCTTCTTTCGCTTCTACTTTTGCTTCTGCTTCTTCTGCTTTTCCTGCTTCTCCTTCTGCTTCTGCTTCTTCTGTTTCTCCTGCTTCTCCTTCTGCATCTTCTTCTACTTCTGCTTCTCCTTCTCCTTCCTTTGCTTCTCCTTCTGATTCTCCTTGTGCTTCTTCTTCTTCTGCTTTACCAGCCTCTCTTTCTGCTTCTCCTTCTGCTTCTCCTTCTGTTTCTCCTTCTCCTTCTTGTTCTTCTGCTTTTCCTTCTGCTTCTGCTACAACGGCTACTGTTTCTACTTCTTCTGTTTCTTCTGCTTCTCCTTCTGCTTTTGATTCTCTTTCTGCTTCTGCTTCTCCTTCTGCTTCTCATTCTGCTTCTCCAGATTCTGCTTCTTCTCCTTCTCCTGCTTCTCCTTCTGCTTCAGGTTCTGCTTCTGCTTCTTCGGATTCTTATGCTTCTGCTTCTCCTGCTTCTGCTTCTTCTGCTTCCCCTCCTTCTCTTTCTGCTTCTCCTTCTGTTTCTGCTTCTCCTTCTGCTTCTGCTTCTTGTCCTTCTCCTGTTTCTTCTGCTTCTGCTTCTCCTGTTGCTGCATCTCCTGCTTCTCCTTCTGCTGCTCTTCTGCTTCTCCTGC
>NW_012292198.1:0-2708 GCF_000151885.1 Dipodomys ordii | reverse complement strand
CTCTTTCGCCTTCTCCTTCTTCTTCTTCTTCTTCTGCTTCTCCTGGTGCTTCTGCTTCTGCTTATTCTACTATTTCTGTTTCTTCTGCTTCTGCTTCAGATTGTGCTTCTTCTGTTTCTCCTTCTGCTTCAGATTCTGCTTCTGCTTCTTCGGCTTCTCCTGTTTCTTCTGCATCTGCTTCTCCTGCTTCTTCTGCTTCTCCTGCTTCTCTTTCTGCTTCTCCTTCTGCTTCTGCTTCTGCTCTTCTCCTTCTTCTGTTTCTTTTGCTTCTGTTTCTTCTGCTTCTTCTTCTTCTGTTTCTTCTGATTCTACTTCTGCTCCTCCTTCTTCTCCTTCTCTGTCTGCTTCTACTTCTGCTTCTGATTCTCCTGCTTCTCCTTCTTGTTCTCCTTCTGTTTCTGATTCTCTTTCTGCTTCTGCTTCTCCTTCTGCTGCTCCTTCTCCTTCTCCTTCTTCTGCTTCCCCCACTGCTTCTGCTTCTGCTTCTTTTGCTTATTCTTTATCTTCTGCTTCTCCTGCTTCTGCTTCTCCTGCTTCTGCTTCTTCTGCTTCTCCTTCTTCTTCTTCTTCTTCTTCTTCTTCTTCTTCTTCTTCTTCTTCTTCTTCTTCTTCTTCTTCTTCTTCTTCTTCTTCTTCTTCTTCTTCTTCTTCTTCTTCTTCTTCTTCTTCTTCTTCTTCTTCTTCTTCTTCTTCTTCTTTTCTTCTTCTTCTTCTGCTTCTGCTTCTGCTTCTGCTTCTTATGCTTCTACTGCTTCTTCTTCTGCTTCTGCTTCTTCTGCTTCTAATTCTCTTTCTGCTTCTGCTTCTCCTGCTTGTTTTTCTGCTTCTTCTTCTGCTTCTCTTCTGCTGCTTCTTCTACTTCTCCTTCTGCTTCTCTTTTTGCTTCTCCTTCTGCTTCTGCTTCTTCTGTTTCTCCTACCTGAATTTCTGGTTCTACTTATTCTGCTGCTTCTGCTTCTGCTTCTTCTTCTACTTCTGCTTCTGTTTCTGCTTCTTCTGCTTATACTCTTTCGGCTTCTCCTGCTTCTGCTTATTGTGCTTCTCCTGTTTCTTTTTCTGCTTCTCATTCCTCTTCTGCTTCTCCTTCTGCTTCTTCTTATCCTCCTTCTCCTACTTCTGCTTCTCCTTTCAGCTTCTGCTTCTTTTTCTTCTCCTGTTTCTCCTTCTGCATCTCCTTCTGCTTGTGCTTGTCCTTATGCTTCTTCTTCTGCTTCTGCTTCTCCTTCTCCTTCTTTCGCTTCTACTTTTGCTTCTGCTTCTTCTGCTTTTCCTGCTTCTCCTTCTGCTTCTGCTTCTTCTGTTTCTCCTGCTTCTCCTTCTGCATCTTCTCCTACTTCTGCTTCTCCTTCTCCTTCCTCTGCTTCTCCTTCTGATTCTCCTTGTGCTTCTTCTTCTTCTGCTTTACCAGCCTCTCTTTCTGCTTCTCGTTCTGCTTCTCTTTCTGTTTCTCCTTCTCCTTCTTGTTCTTCTCCTTTTCCTTCTGCTTCTGCTACAACGGCTACTGTTTCTACTTCTTCTGTTTCTTCTGCTTCTCCTTCTGCTTTTGATTCTCTTTCTGCTTCTGCTTCTCCTTCTGCATCTCATTCTGCTTCTCCAGATTCTGCTTCTTCTCCTTCTCCTGCTTCTCCTTCTGCTTCAGGTTCTGCTTCTGCTTCTTCGGATTCTTATGCTTCTGCTTCTCCTGCTGCTGCTTCTTCTGCTTCCCCTCCTTCTCTTTCTGCTTCTCCTTCTGTTTCTGCTTCTCCTTCTGCTTCTTCTTCTTGTCCTTCTCCTGTTTCTTCTGCTTCTGCTTCTCCTGTTGCTGCATCTCCTGCTTCTCCTTCTGCTGCTCTTTCTGCTTCTCCTGCTGCTTTTCCTTCTCCTGCTACTTCTTCTGCTTCTCTTTCTGCTTCTCCTTCTGTTTCTCCTTCTCCTTCTCCTTCTTCTGCTTTTCCTTCCTCTTCTCCTCCTGCTTCTGCATCTTCTGCTACTGTCTCTGCTTCTTCTGTTTATTCTGCTTCTCCTCCTCTTCTCCTTATGCTTATGATTCTCTTTCTGCTTCTGCTTCTCCTTTTGCTTCTCCAGATTCTGCTTCTTCTGCTTCTCCTGCTTATCCTTCTGCTTCAGGTTCTGCTTCTGCTTCTTCGGCTTCTTCTGCTTCTGCTTCTCCTGCTGCTGCTTCTTCTGATTCTCGTGCTTCTCTTTCTGCTTTTCCTTCTGTTTCTGCTTCTCCTTCTGCTTCTTCTCCTTCTTCTCTTTTTTCTGTTTCTGCTTCTCCTGCTTCTGCTTCTCCTGCTTCTCGTTCTGCTTCTTTTTCTGCTTCTCCTTCTCCTTCTCCTTCTGCTTCTCCTTCTGCTTCTGATTCTCCTTCTACTTCTGCTTCTGCTTCAATTTCTCCTTCTGCTTCTCATTCTGCTTCTGCGTCTTCTGTTTCTTCTGCTTCTCCTACTTCTGCTTCTCCTGCTTCTCCTACTTCTCGTGCTGCTTCTCCTTCTGCTTCTCTTTCTGCTTCTGCTTATCCTTTTGCTTCTCCTACTCCTAATCCTTCTCTTTCGCCTTCTCCTTCTGCTTTTCCTGCTTCTCATGGTGCTTCTCCTTCTGCTTATTCTACTATTTCTGTTTCTTCTGCTTCTGCTTCAGATTGTGCTTCTTGTGTTTCTCCTTCTGCGTCAGATTCTGCTTCTGCATATACATTCGGCTTCTGCTTCTTCTGCTTCTCGTGCTGCTGC
>NW_012292197.1:0-2970 GCF_000151885.1 Dipodomys ordii | reverse complement strand
CATCCTCCTGCTTCTGCATCTTCTGCTACTGTCTCTGCTTCTTCTGTTTATTCTGCTTCTCCTCCTCTTCTCCTTATGCTTATGATTCTCTTTCTGCTTCTGCTTCTCCTTTTGCTTCTCCAGATTCTGCTTCTTCTGCTTCTCCTGCTTATCCTTCTGCTTCAGGTTCTGCTTCTGCTTCTTCGGCTTCTTCTGCTTCTGCTTCTCCTGCTGCTGCTTCTTCTGATTCTCGTGCTTCTCTTTCTGCTTTTCCTTCTGTTTCTGCTTCTCCTTCTGCTTCTTCTCCTTCTTCTCTTTTTTCTGTTTCTGCTTCTCCTGCTTCTGCTTCTCCTGCTTCTCGTTCTGCTTCTTTTTCTGCTTCTCCTTCTCCTTCTCCTTCTGCTTCTCCTTCTGCTTCTGATTCTCCTTCTACTTCTGCTTCTGCTTCAATTTATCCTTCTGCTTCTCATTCTGCTTCTGCGTCTTCTGTTTCTTCTGCTTCTCCTACTTCTGCTTCTCCTGCTTCTCCTACTTCTCGTGCTGCTTCTCCTTCTGCTTCTCTTTCTGCTTCTGCTTATCCTTTTGCTTCTCCTACTCCTAATCCTTCTCTTTCGCCTTCTCCTTCTGCTTTTCCTGCTTCTCATGGTGCTTCTCCTTCTGCTTATTCTACTATTTCTGTTTCTTCTGCTTCTGCTTCAGATTGTGCTTCTTGTGTTTCTCCTTCTGCGTCAGATTCTGCTTCTTCTTCTTCGGCTTCTGCTTCTTCTGCTTCTCGTGCTGCTGCTTCTTCTGCTTCTCCTGCTTCTCTTTCTGCTTTTCCTTCTGTTTCTGCTTCTCCTTCTGCTTCTTCTCCTTCTTCTCTTTCTTCTGCTTCTGCTTCTCCTGCTTCTGCTTCTCCTGCTTCTCGTTCTGCTTCTCTTTCTGCTTCTCCTTCTCCTTCTCCTTCTTCTGCTTCTGCTTTTGCTTCTGCTTCTCCTTCTGCTTCTGCTTCAATTTCTCCTTCTACTTCTCCTTCTGCTTCTGCGTCTTCTCTTTCTTCTGCTTCTCCTGCTTCTGGTTCTCCAGCTTCTCCTACTTCTCGTGCTGCTTCTCCTTCTGCGTCTCTTTCTGCTTCTGCTTATCCTTTTGCTTCTCCTACTCCTAATCCTTCTCTTTCGCCTTCTCCTTCTTCTTCTTCTTCTTCTTCTGCTTCTCCTGGTGCTTCTGCTTCTGCTTATTCTACTATTTCTGTTTCTTCTGCTTCTGCTTCAGATTGTGCTTCTTCTGTTTCTCCTTCTGCTTCAGATTCTGCTTCTGCTTCTTCGGCTTCTCCTGTTTCTTCTGCATCTGCTTCTCCTGCTTCTTCTGCTTCTCCTGCTTCTCTTTCTGCTTCTGCTTCTCCTTCTGCTTCCGCTCTTCTCCTTCTTCTGTTTCTTTTGCTTCTGTTTCTTCTGCTTCTTCTTCTTCTGTTTCTTATGATTCTACTTCTGCTTCTCCTTCTTCTCCTTCTCTTTCTGCTTCTACTTCTGCTTCTTCTGATTCTCCTGCTTCTCCTTCTTGTTCTCCTTCTGTTTCTGATTCTCTTTCTGCTCTGCTAATCCTTCTGCTGCTCCTTCTCCTTCTTCTGCTTCCCCCACTGCTTCTGCTTCTGCTTCTTTTGCTTATTCTTTATCTTCTGCTTCTCCTGCTTCTGCTTCTCCTGCTTCTGCTTCTTCTGCTTCTCCTTATGCTTCTCCTTCTTCTTCTTCTTCTTCTTCTTCTTCTTCTTCTTCTTCTTCTTCTTCTTCTTCTTCTTCTTCTTCTTCTTCTTCTTCTTCTTCTTCTTCTTCTTCTTCTTCTTCTTCTCTTTCGTCTGCTTCTGCTTTTCCTGCTTCTTCTGCTTCTACTGCTTCTCTTTCGGCTTCTCATTCTGTTTCTGCTTCTCCTTCTGCTTCCCCTATTCCTTCTTCTGCCCTTCCTTCTCCTTCTCCTTCTCCTACTTCTGCTTCTCCTGCTTTTGCTTCTTCTGCTTGTCCTGCTCCTCCTTCTGCATCTTCTTCTGCTTCTGCTTCTCCTTCTGCTGCTTCTTCTGCTTCTGTTTCTCCTTCTTCTGCTTCTCCTTCTGCTTCTCCTTCTGCTTATCCTTCTGCTGCTCCTTCTGCTTCTCGTTCTGCTTCTGATTCTCCTTCTGCTCTTCCTACTCCTAATCCTTCTCTTTCTCCTTCTCCTTCTTCTTCTTCTGCAATACTCGTTCTGCTTCTGCTTCTGCTTCTTCTGCTTGTTCTGTTTCTTCTGCTTCAGATCCTGCTTCTGCTTCTTCGGCTTCTTCTGTTTGTTGATCTTCTGCTTCTCCCCGCTACTGCTTCCTTCTCCTTTCTTTCTGCTTCTCCTTCTCCTTCTGCTCCTTCTCCTTCTGCTCCTTCTCCTTCTTCTGCTCCTTCTCCTTCTTCTGTTTCTTTTTCTTCTTCTTCTTCTTCTTCTTCTTCTTCTTCTTCTTCTTCTTCTTCTTCTTCTTCTTCTTCTTCTTCTTCTTCTTCTTCTTCTTCTTCTTCTTCTTCTTCTTCTTCTGCTTCTTCTTCTCCTTCTGCTTCTTCTGCTTCTTCTTCTTCTCCCGCTTCTGCTTCTTCTGCTTCTCCTTCCTTTCCTCTGCTTCTGCTTTTTCTTCTCCTTCTTCGGCTTCTTCTTCTGCTTCTTCTGATTCTCCAACTAATCCTACTTCTTCTCCTTCTGTTTCTGCTTCTCTTTCTGCTTCTGCATCTCCTTCTGCTTCACCTTCTGCTGCTCCTTCTTCTGTTTCTCCCTCTGCTTCTGCTTCTGCTTCTTATGCTTCTTCTTTTTCTTTTGTTTCTGCTTCTCCTGCTTCTGCTTCTATGCTTCTACTGCTTCTTCTTCTGCTTCTGCTTCTTCTGCTTCTACTTCTCTTTCTGCTTCTGCTTCTCCTACTTCTTTTTCTGCTTCTTAGGCTGCTTCTCCTTCTGCAAGCTTCTTCTACTTCTTCTTCTGCTTCTCTTTTTGCTTCTCCTTCTGCTTCTG
>NW_012292196.1:0-3944 GCF_000151885.1 Dipodomys ordii | reverse complement strand
GCTGATCACGCTGTGTCCCAATGTGTCCCAATGTGTCCTGGCTCTGTCCCCCGCTGTGTCCCGCTGTGTCCTCCCTGTGTCCCCCGCGGTGTCCCGCTGTGTCCCGCTGTGTCCCCCGTTGTGCCCCCCGCTATGTCCCGCTGTGTCCCCCGCTGTGTCCCACTGTGTCCTTGCTGTGTCCCATGCTGTGTGCCGCTGTGTCCTTGCTGTGTCCCCCGCTGTGTCCCGCTGTGTCCTGCTGTGGCACGCTGTTTCCCCACTGCGTCCCCGCTGTGTCCCTCTGTGTACCCCGCTGTGACCAGCTTTGTCCCCGCTGTGTCCCGCTGTGTCCCACGCTCTGTCCCCCGCTGTGTCCCCCTGTGTCCCCCGCTGTGTCCCGCTGTGTCCTCGCTGGGTCTCCCGTTGGGTCCCGCTGTGTCCCCCGCTATGTCCCGCTGTGTACCGCTGTGTCCCCCGCTGTGTCCTGTTGTGTCCCCAGCTGTGTACCCCGTTGTGTCCCGCTGTATCGACGCTGTGTCCCACTGGGTCCCGCTGTTTTCTTCCTGTGTTGCCTGCGGGGTCTCGCTGTGTCCCCGCTGTATCGACGCTGTGTCCCCGCTGTGTCCCGCTGTGTCCTGCTCTGTCCTCGCTGTGTCCCCTGCTGTGTCCCGTTGTGTCCCCAGCTGTGTCCCCTGCTATGTCCCGCTGTGTCTACTGCTGTGTCCACGCTGTGTCCTGCTTTGTCTCGCTGTGTCCCGCTGTGTCCTCTCTGTGTCCCCCGCTATGTTCCGCTGTGTCCTCGCTGTGTCCCCTGCTGTGTCCCGCTGTGTCCCCATTGTGTCCCCCGCTGTGTCGCGCTGTGTCCCGCTGTGTCCCCCGCTGTGTCCGCTGCTGTGTCCTGCTGTGTCCCCCGCTGTGTGACCAATGTGTCCCGCTGTGTTCTCGCTGTGTCCCGCTGTGTCTCGCTGTACCCCCACTCTGTCCCGTTGTGTCCACAGCTGGGTACCTCGCTGTGTAACACTGTGTCCCTGCTGTATCGACGCTGTGTCCTGCTGGGTCCCGCTGTGTCCTCGCTGAGTTCCCCGCTGTGTCCCGTTGTGTCCCCAGCTGTGTCCCCCGCTGTGTCCCGCTGTGTCCTAGCTGGGTCCCCTGCTGTGTCCCGCTGTGTCCCCTGCTGTGTTCTGCTGTGTCCCGCTATGTCCCGCTTGGTGCCTGCTGTGTCCCCGCTGTGTGCCCGGCTGTGTCCTGCTGTGTACTACGTTGTGTCCAGCTGTGTCACCGCTGCGTCTCTCTTTGGCCCCTCTCTGTCTCCGCTGTTCCCCGCTGTGTCCCGCTGTGTCCCGCTGTGTCCCCCGCTTTGTCCCGCTGAGTCCCCTCTGTGTCGCCGCTGTGTCCCGCTGTGTCCTCGCTGTGTCCCCCGCTGTCTGCCGCTTTGTCCCCGCTGTGTCCCTAGCTGTGTAGCGCTGTGTCCCGCTGTGTACCCCGCTGTGTCCCACTATGTTCCCGCAGTGTCCCCGCTGTGTCCCGCTGTGTCCCTCTGTGTCCTCGCTGTGTCCCCCGCAGTGTCCCGTTGTGTACCCAGCTGTACACCCCGCTGTGTCCCACTGAGTCCCCGCTGTAACGACGCTGGGTCCCGCTGGGTCCCGCTATGTCTTCCCTGTGTTCCCCACTGTGTCCCGCTGTGTCCCCCGCTGTGTCCCGCTGTGTCCCCAGCTGTGTACCCCGCTGTATCCTGCTGTGTTCCCGCTGTATCGACGCTGTGTCCCGCTTGATCCCATTGTGTCCTCGATGTGTTCCCCGCTTTATCCCACTGTGTACCCCTCTGCGTCCCTCGCTGTGTCCCGCTGTGTCCCGATGTGTACTGCTGTGTCCCCCGCTGCGTCCCGCTGTGTCCCTGCTGTGTCCCAATGTGTCCTCACTGTGTCCCCCACTGTGTCCCGCTGTGTCCCCCCTGTGTCCCCCGTTGTGTCCCTCTGTGTCCCACTGTGTCCCCCGCTGTGTTCCCCGCTGTGTACCGCTGTGTGCCCTGCAGTGTCAGCGCTGTGCACCGCTGTGTCCTCGCTGTGTCCCCTGCTGTCTCCCGCTCTGTTCCCCGCTGTGTCTCAAGCTTTGTCCCTGCTGCGTCCCACTGTGTCCCGCTGTGTCCCGCTGTGCCCCCACTGTGTCCCGTTGTGTTCACAGCTGTGTACCACGCTGTGTAACGCTGTGTCCCCGCTGTATCGACGCTGTGTCGCCCTGGGTCCCGCTGTGTCCTCGCTGTGTTCCCCGCTGTGTCCCACTGTGTCCGCCACTGTGTCCCGCTGTGTCTACGGCTGTGTCCCGCTGTGTCCTCGCTGTGTCCTCGCTGTGTCCCACGCTGTGTTCCTCTGTGTCCTCGCTTTTTTCAACGCTGTGTCCTGCTGTGTCCCTGCCATATCGACGCTGGGTTAACCTGGGTCCCGCTGTGTCCTCCCTGTGTCCCCCGCTGTGTCCCGCTGTGTCCCCCGCTGTGTCCCTGCTGTGTCCCCGCTGTGTCCCGATGTGTCCCGCTGTGTACTGCTGTGCCCCGCTGAGTCCCGCTGTGTCCCCGCTGTGTCCCAATGTGTCCTCGCTATGTCCCCCGCTGTGTCCCGCTGTGTCCTCCCTGTGTCCCCCGCTGTGTCCCGCTGTGTCCCTCTGTGTCCCCCGCTGTGTCCCCCGCTATGTCTCGCTGTGTCCCCCGCTGTGTCCCACTGTGTCCTTGCTGTGTCCCCCGTTCTGTGCCGCTGTGTCCTCGCTGTGTCCCCGGCTGTTTCCCGCTGTGTCCTGCTGTGTCACGCTGTTTCCCCACTGTGTCCCCGCTGTTTCCCTCTGTGTACCCCGCTGTGTCCAGCTTTGTCCCCGCTGTGTCTCGCTGTGTCCCACACGCTGTCCCCCACTGTGTCCCGCTGTGTCCCCCGCTGTTTCGCATTGTGTCCCCCACTGTGTCCCGCTGTGTCCCCGCAGGTTCACCTCTGTTTCCCGCTGTGTCCCGCTGTGTTCCGTGGTGTCCTCGCTGTGTCCCCCTGCTGTGTCCCGTTGTGTCCCGCTGTGTCCTCGCTGTGTCCCCCTGCTGTGTCCCGTTGTGTCCCGCTGTTTCACCGCTGTGTCCCTCACTGTGTCCCGCTGTGTCCCACACTGTGTCCCGCTGTGTCCCCGCAGGTTCACCTCTGTTTCCCGCTGTGTCCCTTTGTGTGCCGCTGTGTCCTCGCTGTGTCCCCGCTGTGTCCCGCTGTGTCCCGCTGTGCCCCCGCAGGTTCACCTCTGTTTCCCGCTGTGTCCCGTTGTGTGCTGCTGTGTCCTCGCTGAGTCCCCTACTGTCTCCCTCTCTGTCCCCCGCTGTGTCTCACGCTTTGTCCCCGCTGTGTCCCACTGTGTACCGCTGTGTCCGGCTGTGCCCCCACTGTGTCCCATTGTGTCCACAGCTGTGTACGACAATGTGTATCACGCTGTGTAACGCTGTGTCCCCTCTGTATCAACGCTGTGTCCCGCTGTGTCCCGCTGTGTCCTCGCTGTGTTCCCCGCTGTGTCCCGCTGTGTCCACCACTGTGTCCCCAGTTGTGTCCTCGCTGTGTCCCTGCTGTGTCCTGCTGTGTCCTCACTGGGACCACCACTGTGTGTCGCTGTGTCCACCGCTGTGTCCCGCTGTGTCCAGCTGTGTCCCGCTTTGTCCCCGCTCTGTCCCGCTGTGTCCCGCTGTGCCCCCGCTGTGTGCCTGCTGTGTCCCGCTGTGTCTGCCGCTTTGTCCCGCTGTGTCCCACTGTGTCCCCGCTGTGTCCCGCTGTGTCCCGCTGTGTCCCCGCTGTGTGACCGCTCTGTCCCGCTGTGTATCCCGCTGTGTCCAGTTGTGTCACCGCTGTGTCTCGCTGTGGCCACTCTCTGTCTCCGCTGTCCCCCGCTGGGTCCCCCGCTGTGGCCCAGACTGTGGCCCGCTGTGTCCCCCGCTTTGTCCTGCTGTGTCCCGCAGT